>NC_086103.1:15869414-15969414 GCF_963921235.1 Mobula hypostoma | reverse complement strand
TATGCATTTCTAAATGACAATAAAAGAGGACTGAGTGTTCTCATAATCTAAACTTAATTGAAACCAATCAAATAGAGAAAGGCCTTGATAAAGTGGATGTGGAGAGGATGTTCCCTGTGCTGGGGGAGTCAAAGACCAGAAAGCACAGCCTCAGAATATAGGGGTGACCTTTTAGAATGGAGATGAGGAGGGATTTCTTTGCCAGAGAGTGAATCTGTGGAACTTGTTGCCACAGGCAGCTGTGGAGGTCGAGTCATTGGGTGTATTTAAGGCAGATGTTGATAGGTTCTTGATTGGTCAAGGCGTGAAAGATTACAGGGAGAAGGCAGGACATTGGGGCCAAGAGGGGAATGGAACAGCCATAATGAAATGACAGAGCAGACTCGATGGGACAAATGGCCTGATTCTACTTCTATAACTTGTGGTCTTATGGACTTCACCCAAATGATGCATTTCAGAATCAGAATCAGGTTTACTATCACCAGCAAATGTTGTGAAATGTGTTACTTTAGCAGCAGCAGTTCTATGCAATATGTAATAATAGAGGAAAATATATTACATAAATCGATTACAGTAAGTTTATAAATGTATATTGAATAGAATAAAAATAATGCAAAAACAGAAATAACATTTTTTTTGAAAAGTGAGGTAGAGTTCAAAGTCCATTTAGGAATCAGATGGCAGAGGGGAAGAAGCTGTTCCTGAATCGCTGAGTGTGTGCCTTCAAGCTTCTGTACCTCCTTCCTGATGGTAACAGTGAGAAAAGGTCATGCCCTGGGTGCTGGAGGTCATTAATGATGGATGTCACCTTCCTGAAACAGAGCTCCTTGAAGATGTCTTGGATACTATGGAGGCGAGTACCCAAGATGGAGCTGACTAATTTTACAACTTTCTGCAGCTTCTTTCGGTCCTGTGCAGTAGCCCCCACCCCCCCCCCCATACCAGACAATGACGCAGCCTGTCAGAATGCTCTCCACAGTACATCTGTGGAAGTTTTCAAGTGTTTTAGTTGACTTCAAACTCCTATATCTGCTGTCTTGCCTTCTTTATAAGAAGAAGAAGAAAGCCCTTATGACGGTGTTTCTCTAGCTGGCTTTCTTATTTTTTACAAAGTCAAGTTGCTAGCTCGACGCTCAACCCAGCACGGATGGAAAGCGTGCAAGGGAGCCGGCTGGATTCGAACTCGGGAGCCTTCACTCTGAAGTCCAGCACTGATGCCATTATGCCACCAGCCAGCCATGCCTTCTTTATAGCTACATTGAAATGCTAGGGCCAGGTCACTGTAGGTTTTGATGTACATGTGATAGATAAATCTGATGAAACCCAATGTGCTCCTGGTTTCTTTCTGAAATTGGCAGAGGGAGGGCCTGGAGATGAGCCCACTGCCCCAGCCGTTGCTGCTCGCTGCCTTTTGGATGAGGGGCGTCCTATCACGTGTGTGGACACCAACAATCCCAGATCTGCCAGCCTCTGCTGGAGAGATTTCAAAGTTCAAAGCAAATTTATTATTGAAGTAGATTCCATATACTAGCTTGAGATTCATTTTCTTGTGGACATTCACAGAAAAAAAACAGAATTTAGAAAGAATTAGGCATAAAAGACAAAAACTGAAGATCAACCAATGTGTCCTGACGAAGGGTTCCGGCCCGAAACATTGACTGATTGTTTCCACGGATGCTGCCCGACCTGCTGAGTTCCTCCAGCGTGTTGTGAGTGTTGCTTTGACCCCAGCATCTGCAGATTATTTTGTGTTGTGCATAAGACAAGGTGTGCAAACAAAATGTAACACTGAGAGCAGGTTGTCGAGACCCTGAAAGTGAGTGTGTAGGTTGAGGAATCCGTTCAGAGTTGGGGTGAGTAAAGTGATCCACACTGGTTCAGGTGACTCCCCCACAGATCAGGGTGGATAAATCCCCAGGGCCTGACAAGGTCTTCCCCTGGACCCTACAGGAGGCAAGTGCAGAAATTGCTGGGGCCCTAAGTATAATATTTAAATTATCCTTAGAGGCAAGAGAGGTACCAGAGGATTCGAGGATAGCCAATGTTGTTCCGCTATTTTAAAAAGTCTCTAAGCATAGACCAGGAAATTATAGGCTGGTGACCCTGACATCAGTTGTGGGAAAGTTATTAAAGGTATTCTAAGGGGCTGGATATATAAGTATTTGGATAGACATGGACTGATTAAGGAGAGTCAGCAGGGCGTCGTGCACGGTTGGTCATGTTTAACGAATTTTTTGAGGAAGTTACCAGGGAAGTGGATGAAGGCAAGGCAGTGGATGTTGTCTACAAGGACTTTAGCAAGGCACTTGACAAAGTCCTGTGTAGGAGGTTGGTCAAAATGATTCAGTTGCTTGGCTTTCGAGATGAGGTCATAAATTGAAATAGACATTGAAATTGCAGGAGAAGCCCAAGAGTGGGAGGAGATGGTTGCCTCTCTGATTGGAGGCCTGTGACTAGTGGGGTACTCAGGGATTGCAACCGGGTCCATTGTTTGTCTTCTATACCACTGATCTGGATGATAATGTGGTTAACTGGATCAGCAAATTTGCGGATGACGCCAAGATTGGGGATGTGGTGGACAGAGAGGAAGACCAGCGTGGTTTGCAGAGGGATCTGCATCAGCTGGAAAAATGGGCTGAAAATGGCAGATGGACATTAATGTCGACAAGTGTGAGGTGTTTCACTTCGGTAGGACCAGCCAGGGTAAGTCTTACACAGTGAACGGGAGTGCACTGAGGAGTGTGGTAGAACCGAGGGATCTGGGAATACAGGGCCATAATTCATTGAAAGAGGCATCGCAGGTAGATAGGGTCGTAAAGAAAGCTTTTGTCACATTCGCCTTCATAAGTCAATGTACTGAGGAAGGAGATGGGAATTTTTTTCTCCAGTTCTGCCAAAGGGTCTCGGCTCAAAATGTCGACTGTACTTTTTTCGATACATACTGCGTGGTCTGCTGAGTTCCTCCAGTATTTTGTATGTGTTGCCAGGAGATGGGATGTTATGTTGAAGTTGTATAAGACATTGGTGAAGCCTAATTTGGAGTATTGTGTGCAGATTTGGTCACCTACCCACAGGAAAGATGTAAATAAGGTTGAACGAGTACAGTGAAAATCTACAAGGATGTTGCCAGGTCTGGAGGACCTGAGTTATAAGGAAAGATTGAATAGGTTGGAACTGTATTCCTTAGAATGTAGAAGATTGAGGGGAGATTTGATAGGGGTATACAAAATTATGAGGGGTATAGATAGGGTAAATGCAAGCAGGCTTTATCCGCTGAGGTTGGGTGGGACTACAACTAGAGGTCATGGGTCAAGGGTGACTAGTTTAAGTGGCATTTGTAGGGAAACTTCTTCACTCAGAGGGTTGTGAGAGTGTGGAATGAGGCCCGACACAAGTGATGCATGCAAGCTCAATTTCAACGTTTGAGAAGTTTGGAGAGGTACTTGAAAGGTAGGGAGATGGAGGGCTCTGGTCCCAGTGCAGGTCGATGGGAGTGGGCAGTTTGAATGGCTTCAGCATGCACTAGATGGGCCGAAGGGCCTGTTTCGGCTCTGCACCTCTCTTTGACTCAATGACCCGCTAAGTGCACAATGTTCAGCAGAACCAGCCCCGTTCCTCCCTCCCAAACAGTCCGCTAACCCCAGCACAGGCTGCCTTCAGCCTCCAGTGGACCCGCATTTGGATGGAGACACGCAGATAGTCAGCCTTGACTTCCCGAGTGGAATCGCAGACTCGGGACCCCAGCCTTCAGGCCTGACCTGTCCAATTTCCAACTGACAGCAGCTTCACACTCACAATCTCATACTTCCTTTCCACATCCCACCGGAAACAGCAAGAACATCGAGTGCCCAACTTTAGAGTGACTGAGAATAGAATCATCCCATTTCCTCCTCCTGTTTTGAAACATCTCCACCAGCAGAACGAATCAACTAGTCAGCAAAAAACCTGATCGGGCAACACGACCGGCCTGTGACCAACATGATTGTGACGGAGAACAGTGGGTGTGTGAGTGACACACAGGCAGGTTGTGAGTGTGGCTGTGTGTGTTAGCATTGGTGTCACTTGCACCTGCAGTGCTTGTATGAATGTGTACACGAGTGTGTGTGTGTGTGTGTGTGTGTGTGTGTCTGTCTGTCTGTCTGTATGTGTCTGTGTGTGTCTGTGTGTGCGCGCACGCGCGAACACGTGAATGTAGGAGTATATAGCAGAGTTTGTGTGTTTCACTGTGTGTAGAGCAGTTTATGTCTATGTATCATTATTATTTTGCACGTCTTTGGCAGTTCATATCTGTGAATATCTGCAGTGTTGTGTGTGTGTGTAGAACTACATGAACCAATGTGTCTCAGCAAGTACCTCACACACACGCATGTGTATGTGTGCACATTGTCTGCGTGTCTGTGTGTATGTGCATGTATTAATTGTGTGCTTGTGTGTATGTGTATGGTGTGTGTGCACGTACAGGTGTCTCCATGAGTCCAACTCCATCTGTGTGTGCCCACGTGAGTACACATATATGTGTGTACATAGTGGTTAAATGTGTCTGTGTGCACATGTGAGTGTGTGCGTGTATGTCTCTGTGTCTGTCGCCGTGCGAGTGTGTCTGTGCGCGTGTGTCTGTATGTTTCTGTGTGTGAGTGTGTGTGTCTCTAAGTCGGTCTGTGTGTGAGTGTATGTGTGAGTCTGTGTGTACGTATGTGTCTTCGTGTGTGTGTACATGCAAGTGTGTGTGCCTGTATGTGTCAGTATGTCTGTGTGTGCATCTGTGAGTATGTGCGTCTGTATACTGTGTACATGTCTGATTATGTGGGTGTTTGTGCATGCGAGGTTTGTGTGTGTGTGTGTGTGTGTGTGTGTGTGTGTGTGTGTGTGTGTGTGTGAGAGAGAGAGAGAGAGTCTGTGTGCATGTCTGTGTGTGTTTGTGTGTGTATGTGTGTCTGTGCGTCAAATGTATGATGTAGGTATCACATACCCTACGCCGTAGGGTGACGTGCACCTCCCCAAAAATGTAACTCGCGCATCGCGGTGACGCAGACCGCAACAACTGTGATTGGTCCGCTTGGTAGCATCGCATTTCCCCCTACGCATTTACGGTTGCTTTGCTCCGCCATGTCTGTACACTGATGCGAAATAAATGGTTGGAGACAATGAACCAAATCGTCAAATCTACCTGCCGACATTCGAAAAGATTTGAAATGTATTTCCTCGTCCATGTCTCTCACGAAGAAACTCAGCACAGTGGTATAGAAACCCCACCGTTTTGGCGGTGAATTGCAGAGCGACGCAGACACAACTACGCATGCTCGCTACGGCGTAGGGCTACACAAAAGTATAAATCAGGCCTACGGCGTAGCCCGTACGCACAAGTATAAGTCAGCCTTAAGTTTTGTGTGTGTGTGTGTGTGTGCAGGTGACTGTAGGTCCGTCTCTGTGTGAGTGTATGTGTATAGGCCTGTCTCTGTGGGAGTGTGCGTAGGTCTGCAGAAACAGGAGTCTGTATTAGAAAATCAGCCCAAGCCTCCGTTGTCGTGACGGTTGACCCAGCCATGTTTTCTCTGCTCTCTCCATACCAGCATTTGTCTGTAATTTGAATATAAAACATAGAACAGTCCCTTTACCCCACAAAGCACCAGACTAATTAAATATGTGAAAAAAGATCTCTCCGTGGTAAGTGAGACATGGTGTTTTTAAAGCTCCCCTTGACTGTGGCGAGCTGTTCAGCGTGTGTATAATGCTGTTATTTGCATTTTCTCCATCCATTGAATGATTTACAATATAATTAGTCACCATTTCGAAACTGCAGCAATTGCAATTAAAAGTCTGCTGATGGACAGACAATGTCAGCGGTAGAGATTGCGGAGGCATTAGTAATGATCTTTCAAAAATCTTTGGTCTCTGGAGTGGTGCCAGAGGACTGGAGAATAACAAACGTCACTCCACTCTTTAAGGAAGGAAGAAGGCAGCAGAAAGGAGATTATAGACCAGTTAGTCTGACTTCAGTGGTTGGGAAGATGTCAAGAGTCAATTGTTGACATAGAAACATAGAAAACCTACAGCACAATACAGGCCCTTTGGCCCACAAAGTTGTGCGGAACATGTCCCTACCTTAGAAATTACTAGGCTTACCTATAGTCCCTATTTTTCTAAGCTCCATGTACCTATCCAAAAGTCTCTTAAAAGACCCTATCGTATCCGCCTCCACCACTGTTGCCGGCAGCCCATTCCACACACTCACCACTCTCTGAGTAAAAAACTTACCCCTGACATCTCCTCTGTACCTACTCCCCAGCACATTAAACCTGTGTCCTCTTGTGGCAACCATTTCAGCCCTGGGAAAAAGCCTCTGACTATCCACACGATCAATGCCTCTCATCATCTTATACACCTCTATCAGGTCACCTCTCATCCTCCGTCGCTCCAAGGAGAAAAGGCCGAGTTCACTCAACCTATTCTCATAAGGCATGCTCCCCAATCCAGGCAACATCCTTGTAAATCTCCTTTGCACCCTTTCTATGGCTTCCATATCCTTCCTGTAGTGAGGTGACCAGAACAGAGCACAGTACTCCAAGTGGGGTCTGACCAGGGTCCTATATAGCTGCAACATTACCTCTCGGCTCCTAAATTCAATTCCACGATTGATGAAGGCCAATACACTGTATGCATTCTTAACCACAGAGTCAACCTGCGCAGCTGCTTTGAGTGTCCTATGGACTCGGACCCCAAGATCCCTCTGATCCTCCACACTACCAAGAGTCTTACCATTAATACTATATTCTGCCATCATATTTGACCTACCAAAATGAACAACTTCACACTTATCTGGGTTATACATGGATGAGGCGATGAAGTACTTGGTGACATGGGACAGCATAGGACAAAGTCAGCATGGTTTCCTTCAGGGAAAATCTTGCCCAACATATCGATGTAGTTATAAAGAAGGCAAGACAGTGGCTATACTTCATTAGGAGTTTGAAGAGATTTGGTATGTCAACAAATACACTCAAAAACTTCTATAGATGTACCATGGAGAGCATTCTGACAGGCTGCATCACCGTCTGGTATGGGGGGGCTACTGCTCAGGACCGAGAGAGGCTGCAGAGGGTTGTAAATTTAGTCGGCTCCATCTTGGGTACTAGCCTACAAAATACCCAGGACATTTTCAAGTAGCAATGTCTCAGAAAGGCAGCGTCCATTATTAATGACCTCCAGCACCCAGGACATGCCCCTTTCTCACTGTTACCATCAGGTAGGAGGTACAGAAGCCTGAAGGCACACACTCAGTGATTCAGGAACAGCTTCTTCCCCTCTGCCATTCAATTCCTAAATGGACATTGAATCTTTGGACACTACCTCACTTCTTTAATATATAGTATTTCTGATTTTTGCACAATTTTTAATCTATTCAATATATGTGTACTGTAATTGATTTATTTTTATTATTATTTTTCTTCTATATTATATATTACATTGAATTGCTGCTGCTAAGTTAACAAATTTCACATCTCATGCCGGTTATAATAAACCTGATTCTGATTCTTTGAGGAGATTACAGGTAGGATAGATAAAGGGGATGTAGTGGATGTTGTATATTTGGACTTTCAGAAGGCCTTTGACAAGGTGCCACACATGAGGCTGCTTACCAAGTTAAGAGCCCACGGTATTACAGGAAAGTTATTGACATGGTTAGAGCATTGGCTGATCGGTAGGAGGCAGCGAGTGGGAATAAAAGGATCATTTTCTGGTTGGCTGCCAGTGACTAGTGGTGATCCACAGGGGTCGGTGTTGGGACCACTTCTTTTAAAGCTGTATATAAATGATTTAGATGATAGAATAGATGGCTTTGTTGCCAAGTTTGCAGATGATATGAAGATTAGTGGAGAGGCAGGTAGTGTTGAGGAAACAGGTAGGATGCAGAAGTACTTAGACAGATTAGGAGAATGGGCAAGAGAGTGGCAAGTGAGATATGATGTTGGAAAATGCATGGTGATGCATTTTGGTATAGAAATAAATAAATAAAAGGCGAGTGAAAGGGCAGTGTTCTGGTAGTCACGGGAGAGTTCAACATGCAGGTCGATTGGGAAAATCAGGTTGGTAATAGATCTCAAGAGAGTGAGTTAGTTGAATGCCCAAGAGAAACCTTTTTAGAGCAATTTGTCATTGAGCCTGCTAGGGGATCAGCTGTACTGGATTGGGTGTTATGTAAAGGTGAATCGATTATGGGAGCAAGGACATGGCAGACCAATTGAATAATTACTTTGGTTCTGTCTTCACTAAGGAGGACATAAATAATCTTCCAGAAATAGTAGGGTACAGAGAGTCCAGTGAGATGGAGGAACTGAGGGAAATACATGTTAGCAGGGAAGTGGTGTTAGGTAAATTGAAGGGATTGAAGGCAGATAAATCCCCAGGGCCAGATGGTCTGCATCCCAGAGTGCTTAAGGAAGTAGCCCAAGAAATAGTGGATGCATTAGTGATAATTTTGCAAAACTCGTTAGATTCTGGACTAGTTCCTGAGGATTGGAGGGTGGCTAATGTAACCCCACTTTTTAAAAAAGGAGGGTGAGAGAAACCGGGGAATTATAGGCTGGTTAGCCTAACGTCGGTGGTGGGGAAACTGCTGGAGTCAGTTATCAAAGATGTGATAACAGCACATTTGGAAAGCGGTGAAATCATCGGACAAAGTCAGCATGGATTTGTGAAAGGAAAATTATGTCTGACGATTCTCATAGAATTTTTTGGGGATGTAACTAGTAGAGTGGATAGGGGAGAACCAGTGGATGTGGTATATTTGGATTTTCAAAAGGCTTTTGACAAGGTCCCACACAGGAGATTAGTGTGCAAACTTAAAGCACACGGTATTGGGGGTAAGGTATTGATGTGGATAGAGAATTGGTTGACAGACAGGAAGCAAAGAGTGGGAATAAACGGGACCTTTTCAGAATGGCAGGCAGTGACTAGTGGGGTACCGCAAGGCTCAGTGCTGGGACCCCAGTTGTTTACAATATATATTAATGACTTGGATGAGGGAATTAAATGCAGCATCTCCAAGTTTGCGGATGACACGAAGCTGGGCGGCAGTGTTAGCTGTGAGGAGGATGCTAAGAGGATGCAGGGTGACTTGGATAGGTTGGGTGAGTGGGCAAATTCATGGCAGATGCAATTTAATGTGGATAAATGTGAAGTTATCCACTTTGGTGGCAAAAATAGGAAAACAGATTATTATCTGAATGGTGGCCGATTAGGAAAAGGGGAGGTGCAACGAGACCTGGGTGTCATTATACACCAGTCATTGAAAGTGGGCATGCAGGTACAGCAGGCGGTGAAAAAGGCGAATGGTATGCTGGCATTTATAGCGAGAGGATTTGAGTACAAGAGCAGGGAGGTACTACTGCAGTTGTACAAGACCTTGGTGAGACCACACCTGGAGTATTGTGTGCAGTTTTGGTCCCCTAATCTGAGGAAAGACATCTTTGCCATAGAGGGAGTACAAAGAAGGTTCACCAGATTGATTCCTGGGATGGCAGGACTTTCATATGAAGAAAGACTGCATGAACTGGGCTTGTACTGGTTGGAATTTAGAAGATTGAGGGGGGATCTGATTGAAACGTATAAAATCCTAAAGGGATTGGACAGGCTAGATGCAGGAAGATTGTTCCCAATGTTGGGGAAGTCCAGAACAAGGGGTCACAGTTTGAGGATAAAGGGGAAGCCTTTAAGGACTGAGATTAGGAAAAACTTCTTCACACAGAGAGCGGTGAATCTGTGGAATTCTTTACCACAGGAAACAGTTGAGGCCAGTTCATTGGCTATATTTGAGAGGGAGTTAGATATGGCCCTTGTGGCTATGGGGATCAGGGTGTATGGAGGGAAGGCCGGTGCAGGGTTCTGAGTTGGATGATCAGCCATGATCATAATAAATGGCGGTGCAGGCTCGAAGGGCCGAATGGCCTACTCCTGCACCTATTTTCTATGTTTAACTGGAGGCAATTAGGGAGCTGAAGGTAAACGAACCCTTAGATACCAGTGATCTCAATATGATTGTGTTCAACTTGAAATTTGATAGGGAGAAAGTAAAGTCTGATGTAGCAGTATTTCAGTGCAGTAAAGGAGATTACAGAGGTATGAGAGAGGAGTTGGCCACAGCAGGACGCCACCAGAACAGCAATGGCGTGCGTTTCTGGGGAAAATGAGGAAGGTGCAGGACTGGTATATTCCAAAAATGAAGAAATACTCAAATGGTAAAATAGTACAACCATGGCTGACAAGGGAAGTCAAAGCTATTGTAAAAGCAAAAGAAAGGGCATACAACAAAGCAAAAATTAGTGGGAAGATAGAGGATTGGGAAGATTTTAAAAACCCTACAGAGGGCAACTAAAAACTCATTAGAAGGGAAAAGATGAAATATGAAAGCAAGCTAGCAAATAATATCAAAGTGGATGGTAAAAGTTTTTTCAAGTATGTTAAAAATAAAAGAGAAATGAGAGTGGATATAGGACCGCTGGAAAATGAGGCAGGAGAAATACTAACAGGGGACAAGGAGATGACTGATGAACTAAATGAGTATTTTGTGTCAGTCTTCACTGTGGAAGATACTAGCAGGGTGCCTGATGTTGTAGTGTATGAAGGAAGAGACGTGGGTGCGTTACTGTTACAAAAGAGAAGGTGCCTGAAGGTACATAACTCACTTGGACCAGAGGGACTGTACACCAGGGCTCTGAAAGAGGTAGCATTAGAGATTGTGGTGGCATTAGAAATGATCTTTCAAAAATCATTGGACTCTGGCATGGTCCCAGAGGACTGGAAAATTGCAAATGTTACTCCACTCTTTAAGAAAGGAGGAGGGCAAAATGAAAGGAAATTATAGAACAATTACCCTGACCTCAGTGGTTGGGAAGATGTTAGAGTCAATTGTTAAGGATGAGGTGATGGAGTACTTGGTGACACAGGACAAGATAGGACAAAGTCAGCATGGTTTCCTTTAGGGAAAATTCTGCCTGACAAACCTGTTGGATTTCTTTGAGGAGATTACAAGGAGGATAGATAAAGGGGATGCAGAGGATGTTGTGTATTTGGACTTTCAGAAGCCCTTTGACAAGGTGTCACACATGAGGCTGCTTACCAAGTTAAGAGCCCACAGTATTTCAGGAAAGTTACTAACATGGTTAGTTCATTGGCTGATTGGTAGGAGGCAGCAGGACTTAGACAGATTAGAAGAATGGGCAAGTAAGTGGCAAATGAAATACAATGTTGGAAAATACATGGTCATGCACTTTTGTAGTAGAAATAAATATGTGGACTGTTTTATAAATGGGGAGAAAATCCAGGATTCTGAGATGCAGAGGGACTGGGGGGTCCTTGTGCAGAACACCCTGAAGGTTAACTCGCAGGTTAAACATAGAAACATAGAAGATAGGTGCAGGAGTAGGCCATTCAGCCCTTCGAGCCTGCAACGCCATTCAGTATGATCATGGCTGATCATCCAACTCAGAACCCTGTACCTGCTTTCTCTCCATATCCCCGATCCCTTTAACCACAAGGGCCATATCTAACTTCCTCTTAAGTATAGCCAATGAACTGGCCTCAACTGTTTCCTGTGGCAGAGAATTCCACAGATTCACCACTCTCTGTGTGAAGAAGTTTTTCCTCATCTCGGTCCTAAAAGGCTTCCCCTTTATTCTTAAACTGTGACCCCTCGTTCTGGACTTCTCCAACATCAGGAACAATCTTCCTGCATCTAGCCTGTCCAATCCCTTTAGGATTTTATGTTTCAATAAGATACCCCCTCAATCTTCTAAATTCCAGAGAGTATAAGCCTAGTCAATCCAGTCTTTCTTCATATGAAAGTCCTGCCATCCCAGGAATCAATTTGGTGAACCTTCTTTGTACTCCCTCTATGACAAGAATGTCTTTCCTCAGATTAGGGGACCAAAACTGCACACAATACTCCAGGTATGGTCTCACCAAGGCCTTGTACAACTGCAGTAGTACCTCCCTGCTCCTGTACTTGAATCCTCTCGCTATGAATGCCAGCATACCATTCGCCTTTTTCACTGCCTGCTCTACCTGCATGCCCACTTTCAATGAGCAGTGGTGAGGAAGGCAAATGCCATGTTAGCATTCATTTCATTAGGTCTAGAATACAAGATCAAGGATGTAATGCTGAGGCTTTATAAGGCACTGGTGAGGCCTCAACTTGAGTATTGTGAAGAGTTTGGGGACCCTCATCTTAGAAAAGATGTGCCGACGTTGGAGAGGGTCCAGAGGAGGTTCACAAGGATGATTCCAGGAATGAAAGGGTTATCATATGAGGAGCGTTGATGGCTCTGGGTCTGTACTCCATAAGACCAAAAGACATAGGAGCAGAGATAGGCCATTCGGCCCATCGAGTCTGCTCCACCATTCAATCAGGGGCTGATCCAATTCTTCCAGTCATCCCCACTCCCCTGCTTTCACCCCATGCCCTTTGATGCCCTGGCTAATCAAGAACCTATCTATCTCTGCCTTAAATATACCCAATGATTTGGCCTCCATAGCCACTCGTGGCAACAAATTCCACAGATTTACCACCCTCTGACTAAAGTAGTTGATAAAGTATGTAAAGGGTTAACACGGTCAGTTAAACATTGCAGCCTGTCTTTCTGCAAGATCAACAGATGTGCTAAGCTGTGCTGAGGCATATTTCTTCTTGGAGTTAGACAGCGCTTCGAGGTCCTTGTCTCTTTGTGCAGTCAAGATCAGCTCCAGCCTGTCCTGTGTATGTGGCCACTATATCTACTATGTAATTTGTCTCTGTGTACTGCCATGCACATAGATAAGATCGGCTCCAGCCTGTCCTGTGTATGCGGCCACTATATCTACTCTGTAGTGTGTCTCTCTGTACTGTCAAGCACATAGATAAGATCGGCTCCAGCCTGTCCTGTGTATGTGGCCACTATATCTATTCTGTAAGAGGACCTGCCAGTCAGTTGGTGGACCGAGCAGGAACAGTCACAGAATGTTCCTGTTTGAGTGACTAACTAAAGTGCCCCAGAGGCTTTGACGAAAGGGTTTATACTTATACGGTCTCTGAGTGACTTTATCCGGATTCGAATTCCACATAATTTCACCGCATCTCAGTTCTAAAAGGTGTCCTTCAATCCTGAAGTCGGGCCCTCTTGTCCTAGAATCCCCTACCATGGGAAACAACTTTCCATATCTAATCTGTTCAGGCCTTTTAACATTCGGCCTAAACAGGCCGAAACATTGGAGCAACTGGGGTTGTATAGACTGGAATTTAGAAGGATGAGAGGGGATCTGATTGAAACACATGAGATTATTAGGGGATTGGACAAGCTAGAGGCAGGAAACATGTTCCCGATGTTGGGGGAGTCCAGAACCAAAGGCCACAGCTTAAGAATAAGGGGTAGACAATTTAGAATGGAGTTGAGGAAAAACTTTTTCACACAGAGAGTTGTGGATCTGTGGAATGCTCTGCCTCAGAAGGCAATGGAGGCCAATTCTCTGGATTCTTTCAAAAAAGAGTTAGATAGAGCTCTTAAAGATAGTGGAGTGAAGGGATATGGGGAGAAGGCAGGAAAAGGGTACTGATTGTGGATGATCAGTCATGATCACAGTGAATGGTGGTGCTGGCTCAAAGGGCTGAATGGCCTACTCCTGCACCTATTGTCTATTGTCTATTCGGAATGTTTCTATGAGATCCCCCTCATTCTCCTGAACTCCAGGGAATACAGCCCAAGAGCTGCCAGACGTTCTTCATACAGTAACCCTTTCATTCCTGAAATCATTCTTGTGAATCTTCTCTGGACCCTCTCCATTGTCAGTATATCCTTTCTAAAATAAGGAGCCCAAAACTGCACACAATACTCCAAGTGTGGTCTCATGAGTGCCTTATAGAGTCTCAACATCACATCCCTGCTCTTATATTCTATACCTCTAGAAATGAATGCCAACATTACATTCACCTTCTTCACAACCGACTCAACCTGGAGGTTAACCTTTAGGGTACCCTGCACAAGGAATCCCAAGACCCTTTGTATCTCTGCATTTTGAATTCTCTCCCCATCTAAATAATAGTCTGCCCATTTATTTCTTCCACCAAAGTGCATGACCATACACTTTCCAACATTGTATTTCATTTGCCACTTCTTTGCCCATTCCCTTAAACTATCTAAGTCTCTCTGCAGGCTCTCTGTTTCCTCAACACTACCCACTCCTCCACCTATCTTTGTATCATCGGCAAATTTAGCCACAAATCTATTAACCCCATAGTCCAAATCATTGACATACATTGTAAAAAGCAGCGGTCCCAACACCGACCCCTATGGAACTCCACTGGTAACTGGCAGCCAGCCAGAATAGGATCCCTTTATTCCCACTCTCTGTTTTCTGCCAACCAGCCAATGCTCCACCCATGCTAGTAACTTCCCTGTAATTCCATGGGCTCTTATCTTGCTAAGCAGCCTCATGTGTGGCACCTTGCCAAAGGCCTTCTGAAAATCCAAGTGCACCATATCCACTGAATCTCCTTAGTCTGCCTTGCTTGTGATTTCCTCAAAAAATTGCAGTAGGTTAGTCAGGCAGGATTTTCCTTTCAGGAAACCATGCTGGCTTTGGCCTATCTTGTCATGTGCCTCCAGGTACTCCATAATCTCATCCCTTACAATCGATTCCAACAACTTCCCAACTACTGATGTCAGGCTAACAGGTCAATAGTTTTCTTTCTGCTGCCTCCCACCCTTCTTAAATAGCAAAGTAACATTTGCAATTTTCCAGTCATCCAGTACAATGCCAGAATCTATCGATTCTTGAAAGATCATCGTTAATGTCTCTGCAATCTCTCCAGCTACTTCCTTCAAAATCCAAAGGTGCATTCCATCAGGTCCAGGAGATTTATCCACCCTCAGACCATTAAGCTTCCTGGGCACCTTCCCAGTCATAATTTTCACTGCACAAACTTCACTTCCCTGACATTCTTGAATGTCCGGTATACAGCAGGTGTCTTCCACTGTGAAGACTGATGCAAAATACACATTCGGTTCCTCTGCCATCTCTGCGTCTCTCATTACAATATCTCCAGCGTCATTTTCCATTGGTCCTATATCTACCTTCAACTCTCTTTTACCCTTTGTATACTTAAAAAAAGCTTTTAGTATCTTCTTTGATATTAGTCACCAGCTTCCTCTCATAATTCATCTTTTCCTTCCCAATGACCTCCTTAGTTTCCTTCTGCAAGTTTTTAAAAGCTTCCCAATCCTCCATCTTCCCACTAGCTCTGGCTTCCTTGTATGCCCTCTCTTTTGCTTTTACTTTGGCTCTGACTTCACTTGTTCTTCTTCCCTTTGAAAATTTCATTTTATTTGTAATATATCTGTCTTGCACTTCCCTCATTTTTTGCAGAAACTCCAGCCATTGCTGCTCTCATAAAAGTTGCTGGTGAACCAGCAACTTTTATGTGCGTTGCTTGAATTTCCAGCATCTGCAGAATTCCTGTTGTTTGCCATTGCTGCTCTGTTGTCTTTCCTGCAAATGTCCCTTTCCAGTCAACTTTGGCCAGTTCCCCTCTCATGCCATTGTAATTTCCTTTATACCACTGAAATACTGACACATTGGATTCATATTGTGATCACTGTTCCCTAAGGGTTCCTTAACCTTAAGCTCTCTTATCACCTCCAGATCATTGCACAACACCCAGTCAAACACAGCTGATCCCCTAGTGGGCTCAACAACAAGCTGTTCTAAAAAAGCCATCCCTTAGACATTCTACAAATTCTCTCTCTTGAGGTCCAGTACTGGCCTGGTTTTCCCAATCCACTCTCATATTAAAATCCCCAATGATTATCATGACATTGCCCTTCTGTTATGCTTTTTCTATCTCCAACTGTTAATTTGTAATCCACATCCTGGCTGCTGTTTGGAGGCCTGTATACAACTGCCATTAGGGTCCTTTTACCCCATTTCTTAACTCAACCCATAGAGACTCTACACCTTCTAATCCTATGTCATCTCTTTCCAATGATTTAATATTATTTCTTATACACAGAGCTACACCATCTACTCTGCCTACTAACCTATCTTTCGGATACACTGTATATCCTTGGACGTTCAGTTCCCAATGGCAGCCATCCTTTAGCCAAGTTTCAGAGATGGCCACAAGGTCGTAATTGCTAATCTGTAGCTGAATTTCAAGATCGTCCATTTTATTCCTTATGCTGCGTGCATTCAAATATAACACTTTCAGTCCAGTATTTGTTGCTTTCTGTTTCAACTGCACCACGCCTCTATTGCCCTGTAACTCATCCCACTGGCTGTGATTAAGCCTCATCTCCTGCCTGTTCTTTTTATAATCTCTGTTGCATGCTATTTTTGATTTATGCAACACACACAAAATGCTGGTGGAACACAGCAGGCCAGGCAGCATCTATAGGAAGAAGTACGGTCCTAACGAAGGGTCTCGACCCGAAACGTCAGCTGTACTTCTTCCTAGAGATGCTGCCTGGCCTGCTGCGTTCACCAGCATTTTATGTGTGTTGCTTGAATTTCCAGCATCTGCAGATTTTCTCATGTTTGCATCTTTGATTTATTTCTGTTTTCCCCTTCCTCAGCCCTACCACTCCGGTTCCAGTCCTCCTGCCAAATTAGTTTAAACCCTCCCTAACAGCTCCATTAAACCTGCCTACTAGGATATTGGACCTCTTTGGGTTCAGGTGTAACCCGTCCTTTCTTTGCAGGTCGCACCTCCCCCAGAAGAGGCCCCAATGATCCAGGAATCTGAATCCCTGCCCCCTACACCAGTCTCTCAGCCTAGTCTTGCTATTCTTGTACTCGCTAGCACGTGGCCAGGTCGCTGGGTGTACTTAAGGCAGAGATTGATAGGTTCTTGACTGGACATGGCATCAAAGGTTACGGGAAGAAGGCCAGGAACTGGGGTTGAGGAGGAGATAGAAGAAAAGATCAGCCATGATTGAACGGCGGAGCAGACTCGATGGGCCAAACGGCCTAATTCTGCTCCTATGTGGTATGGTGCCTTACTCTTGGCCTTACAAGGCGCGAAACGAAAGACTGTGTGGCACGCCACTCCTCACACAGACAGTAGGTGGCCGTTGACTCACAAAGAGTTCATCTGCCCTTTGACAGGTTTTGTTTTCAGTCCTGCTGGGTGCCTGCACACCCTCCTCCCTGGTTAACCGAAGTGCACCGGGGGGTGTGCCGGTGAGTCGCCAACAACCCGACCTGAGACAGGTAGAACTGGGCTACGTGGTGCCTGTAGCAAGGCAAGGCCTTGCCCTGACCAGACCCCCTAGGCCTGAGTCGACGTAGTAGTAGTAGTCTTATGGTGTGTGTGTGTGTGTGTGTGTGTGTGTGTGTGTCACAGCGGCCACACCCCGGGCAAGCGTCGTGGAACGTGTAGAGCAGGACAAGACACAGAAGACGTCCTGGTCATCCACTGCGCCTAGTCCCATCTCCAGCCGTCTAGACTCTGTCTTGCCACTGGATCCAGATGGGAATTGGGAAGAGAGAGTGAGGCTGACGCTGCACAACTCTCCCTCACTTAAATCCAAATCACGCGCTAGTCTCAACACCATCATAATGGTGTCGAGGTCCTCATCGACATCAACAATGGACGAACACACGTGTGTAAGTGTATGTGTGTATGTCCTTGTGTGATTGTGTGTGTGTGTGAGTCTGTGTGTGTGAGTGTATGTCTGTGTGTGTGTGTAAGTATATATCTATGTGTGTGTGTGTCTGACTGTGAGAGAGAGTGCACGCGCACGTCTGTGTCTGAGTGTGTATGTCTGTGTGTGTAAGTGTATTTCTGTGTGTGTGTGTGTGTGTCTGACTGTGTGAGAGAGTGCACGCGCACGTCTGTGTCTGTGTGTGTATGTCTGTGTGTGTAAGTGTATTTCTGTGTGTGTGTGTGTGTGTCTGTGCATCTGTCTGAGTGCGAGTCTGTGTGTGTGTGTGTAAGTATATATCTATGTGTGTGTGTGTCTGACTGTGAGAGAGAGTGCACGCGCACGTCTGTGTCTGAGTGTGTGAGTCTGTGTGTGTAAGTGTATTTCTGTGTGTGTGTGTGTGTGTGTGTCTGACTGTGTGAGAGAGTGCACGCGCACGTCTGTGTCTGTGTGTGTATGTCTGTGTGTGTAAGTGTATTTCTGTGTGTGTGTGTGTGTGTGTGTGTGTGTGTGTGTCTGACTGTGTGAGAGAGTGCACGCGCACGTCTGTGTCTGTGTGTGTGAGTCTGTGCATCTGTCTGAGTGCGAGTCTGTGTGTGTGTGTGTAAGTATATATCTATGTGTGTGTGTGTCTGACTGTGAGAGAGAGTGCACGCGCACGTCTATGTCTGTGTGTGTATGTCTGTGTGTGTAAGTGTATTTCTGTGTGTGTGTGTGTGTGTGTGTGTGTGTGTCTGACTGTGTGAGAGAGTGCACGCGCACGTCTGTGTCTGTGTGTGTGAGTCTGTGCATCTGTCTGAGTGCGAGTCTGTGTGTGTGTGTGTCCTCCCCCTGCGTTGAACATTCCCACCTCGCTCTCAAGTGTTGTCACTAATTGTTTCATTGTAATGAGATCCCCCTGAAATCGTGAGTGAAGTGATCCACACTGGTTCAGGAGTCTGCTGGTTGTAGGGTAATAATTGTTCCTAAACCTGGTGGTGTGGGACCTGAGGCTCCTGTACTTGGGGTCCAGAGATTTATGAGAGGTAGAGTTAGGGGAGAAAGTCAGAGATTTTTCCCCAGCGAGGAAATGTTAAATGTTCCAGAGCACAGGTTTATGGTGAGGGGGTAAAGTGTAGATGGGGTGTTCACGGCAAGCACACAGTGAGTGTGTGCTGAGCCCAGATTGTGGAGCGCAGCTCCGGGGCTCCACCTGCTGGGGTTGTGGAGTTACTGCAACACCAGATTCCTGCCTCTCAATCCACAACAGCAGATGCAGACCCCAGAAATCCGAGATAAAACCAGGAGTTAGCAGAAACACTCAGCAGGTCAGTCAGCATCTGATGATTCAGGTCAAAGTTCCTTCATGAGAACTGGAAGGTGGGAAAGAATATCCTGCCAAGCACACTGATCCCCTTTGTCAGGAAAGATGTTATTCCACAAGAGTTAGAAATCCTCCTGTATATTCTCTCCCCCTCTCTCTCTCAGTATACACACACCTATATACACAAGACCATAAGACATAGGAGTAGAATTAGGCCATTCAGCCCATTGAGTCTGCTCCACCTTTTCATCCCACTCAACCTTATATACCTGCACTCTCACCATATCCCTTGATGCCCTGTCCAATCAGGAAACTATCAACTTCCACCTTAAATATACCCATGAACTTGGCCTCCTCGGCAGTTTGTGGCAGAGCATTCCACAGATTTACTACTCTCTGGCTAAAAATAATCCTCCTCATCTCTGTTCCAAAAGATCACCCTTCAATTTTGAGGCTGTGCCCTCTAGTTCTGGATGCCCCCACCAGAGGAAACATCCTCTCCACATCCACCTTATCCAGTCCTTTCAACATTCGGCAGGTTTCAATGAGATTTCCAGTGCCCCCCCCCCCACCATTTTTCTAAATTCCAGTGAGTACGGGTTCAAAGCTGCCAAATGCTCCCCATGTGTTAACCCCTTCGTTCCCAGAATCATCCTCGTGAACCTCCTCTGGACTCTCTCCAATGACAACACATCCTTTCTGAGATAAGAGGCCCAAAACTGTTGACAATATGCGGCCTGACTACTTTCTTATAAAGCTTCAGCATTATCTTGTTTTTATATTCTATTCCCCTTGAAATAAATGCCAACATTGCATTTGCCTTCTTTACCACAGACCATACCAGTGAAATAACATTCTGGGAGATTTGCATAAGAACTCCCAAGTCCCTCTGAACCTCTGGCATTTGAATTTTCTCCCCATTTAGATAAGAGTCTGCACCACTGATCCTTTTACTAAAATGCATTAGAGTTACAAAATACACGTGGACTAAGATGTTAACTGTCCTGTGCGATCACCAGTGGGATCATCAGTTGATCTGCCACCTGTCTTCAGGAGTTTCGGCCCGCTTATGATCAAGACTCCCTCGAGGTGGTGGGCCAGCAGTGCTAAAGCACCACCTCCCACTGGTGAGCTTAAAAACTTGGCATCTGCCTCTATCAGAGTTGTTGGTCACTTCCATCCAACAGATAGTCTACTCTTCAGGTGTCTACGCAACTACTGAAGGGTTTGCAAGATATGTATACACTGTCTCACTATCTGCCCCTCTGGACAACTTGGTCCACACCCATGCTGATCCTTTCTCTGCTGCCTCAGCTACAGCCCTGCTGGTCGACTTGATCTCTCTTCTAGTGAAGCCAAGGTCACGCAGCCACTTCTGGAAAGAGAATGCAATAAACCCACGGCAGCCTACTTCGAATGGATAGCATGAGACCTTCCACCCTCTGTCTCTGCACTCTGATCTTAATTCTGCATACTTGGTTAACTTGCACTCATGGGCTTCATCGATGTTATCTTCCCAGGGGACTGTGAGTTCACCAATAACCACTTCTCTACTGGTGTCAGACCATACAATTATATCATTATCATATATCTGTAGAATGCTGCCACCCACACTGGACCCCCTACAATTCGCCTACTGACACAACCGATCAACAGATGATGCAATAACCACAGCTCTACACACCATCCTTACACATCTGAAGAAGGATGCTTATGTGCGAGTGCTGTTCTTGGTTCAGCATTTGACTCTATAATTCCCCCCAGACTTGACAAGAAGCTCAGAGACCTCGGCCTTCACCCTGCCTTGTGCAGCTGGATCCTGGACTTCCTGTCAGATCGCCGGCAGGTGGTAAGAGTGGGCTCCCTCACTTCTGCCCCTCTGACCCTCAACACAGGTGCCCCTCAGGACCGTGTCCTAAGCCCCCTCCTTTACTCTCTGTATACCCATGACTGCGTCACCACCCACAGCTCCAATCTGCTAATTTGCTGACGACACTACACTGATTGGCCTCATCTCAAATAATAATAACGAGGCAGCCTACAGAGAGGAAGTCGTCTCTCTGACACAGTGTCAAAAAACAACCTCTCCCTCAATGTCACAAAAACAAAGGAGCTGGTTGTGGATTACAGGAAGAATGGAGACAGGCTAGCCCCTATTGACATTAATGGATCTGGGGTTGAGAGGGTGAACAGCTTTAAGTTCTTTAAGAGATGTCGGGGTAAGTTTTTTTACGCAGAGAGGGGTGAGTGCGTGGAATGGGCTGCTGGCGACTGTGACTGCGACTCATGCCATGATCCTCTCATATCCCCTTCTGCCTATCACCTGTCCAGCTCTCGGCTCCATCCCTCCCCCTCCTGTCTTCTCCTATCATTTTGGATCTCCCCCTCCCCCTCCTACTTCCAAATCTCTTACTAGCTCTTCCTTCAGTTAGTCCTGACGAAGGGTCATGGCCTGAAATGTCGACTGTACCTCTTCCTAGAGATGCTGCCTGGCCTGCTGCGTTCACCAGCAACTTTGATGTGTGCTCCTTTTTAGTAAGAATCAGTGGGATTCATTAGAATAACTTTTAGATCATTTGCAGTACCAGAGGAAACAACGCACTAGACCACTGTTACACCGCCATCAAGAATGCCTACAGTGCTATTCCACACCCTCACTTCGGGAAGTCTGACACCTGGCTGTACTTCTACTCCCTGAGTATAGGCAGAGACTGGAGACTGCAGCACCAGCAGTGAGGACCAAGAAGGTATGGACAAGGGAAGCACAGGAGCGCTTACAGGACTGCTTTGAATCAGTGGACTGGACTGTATCCAGGGATTCATCTTCGAACCTGGATGAGTATGCTGCAGTTGTTACCGACTTCATTAAAACCTGTGTGGATGAACCAGGAGGTACGTCGTCTGCTGAACGCTAGATCTGCAGCATTCAAGTCTGGCGACCCAGGCCTGTACTAGAAAACCAGGTATGATTTGCAGAGGGCTATTTCAAGGGCAAAGAGACAATTTCAAACGAGGTTGGAGGCGACATCGGATGCACGGCAACTCTGGCAGGGTCTGCAAGACATTACTTCCTACAGAGTGAAACCCAATAGCATGATTGGCAGCGATGCTTCAGTACCAGACGAACTCAACGCCTTGTATGCCCACTTTGAAAGGGAGAACACAACCACAGCTGTGAAGATCCCTGCTGCACATTTTCTCATTGTTACCATCAGGCAGGAGGTACAGAAGCCTGAAGGCACACACTCAGCTTCTTCCCCTCTGCCATCCGATTCCTAAACGGACATTGAAACCTTGAACACTACTTCACTTTTTTAATGTTTTGCACAATTTTTAATCTATTCAATATATGTATACTGTAATAGATTTACTTATTTATTTATTATTATGATTTGTTTTTTCTTTCTCTCTCTGTTAGATTATGTATTGCATCGAACTGCTGCTGCTAAGTTAACAAATTTCACGTCACATGCTGGTGATAATAAACCTGATTCTGATTCTGAGATCTAGAAGTGTTGTGTGTTTAATATTTGAGTAATCTTGTTTGGTTAAGCATTCTTTGTACGCTTACATAATTCATAACGGGTTGTATGTGAAAATACGTGAATGGAATGCTTCATTACGCCACCCTGTCACATGGGCGCCTCACTAAAGTGAAACCAAGTACACGTATTATCCTGGGCTCCCGCGTCTTCCTTTCAATCAGTTTCTATGCTTCAGAGATACAAAATATAACATCCATCATCTGCAGGGTTTAGATTGCCAAAAGAACACACCCTTTGAGGGTGGGGTAAATTGGTAAACTGGTTTATTGGTTTATGTCCAGTGAAAAGCTTGCTTTTACAATACAGCCACACAGAGCACTCCATTGCGCGGTGCGTTGAGGACATACAATGACAGATTGTGGCGTAACACCAAAGTCAAAGTCTAAACTCAAGTGTACAGTCACATGGTCCATGAACCAATAAACACAGCCTCACTACATAGCTCTCAATTTGCAATTATTTGTTTTTTCAATGTATTCTTATTGTAATTTACAGTAATGTTTATGTCTTGCTGCCACGAAACAACAAACTTCACCAGATACAGTACGTCAGTGATAATAAGCCTGATTCTGATTCAGATTCCGTGTGGATGTCACTGAGTCCCCGTGATGATTTCGATGATTGACACAGAACACTTCTATAACACCATAAGAAACAGGAACAGAACTAAGCTATTTGACCCATCAATTTGGCTCTGCCATTCCATCATGGCTGATATATTATCTCTCCCAATCCCATTTTCCTGCCTTTCCCCATAACCTTTGACACCCTGACTAATCAAGAACCTATCAACCTCCACTTTAAATGTACCCAGTGACTTGGCCTCCACAGCCGTCTCTGGCAATGAATTCCACAGATTCACCACCCTCTAGCTAAAGAAATTCCTTCTCATCTCTGTTTTAAATGGACATCCCTCTATTCTGAGGCTGTGCCCTCTGCTCTTAAACTGCTCCTCTATAGCGATACGTCCTCTCCACATACACTCTATCTCGGCCTTTCAATATTCGATAGGTATAAATGAGATCCTCCCCTCCCTCATTCTTCTAAACTCCAGTGAGTATAGGCCCAGGGCCATCAAACGGTCCTCATACATCAACTGTTTTATTCCCGGAATCATAGTCATAGTCATACTTTATTGATCCCGAGGGAAATTTGGTTTCATTACAGTTCCACCAACCAAGAACAGAGTATAAATATAGCCATATAAAACCATAAATAATTAAATAGTAATATGTAAATTATGCCAGGAAGTAAGTCCAGGACCAGCCTATTGGCTCAGGGTGTCTGACCTTCCAAGGGAGGAGTTGTAAAGTTTGATGGCCACAGGCAGGAATGACTTCCTATGACGCTCTGTGTTGCATCTCGGTGGAATGAGTCTCTGGCTGAATGTACTCCTGTGCCCACCCAATACATTATGTAGTGGATGAGAGACATTGCCCAAGATGGCATGCAACTTGGACAGCATCCTCTTTTCAGACACCACCGTCAGAGAGTCCAGTTCCATCCCCACAACATCACTGGCCTTACGAATGGGTTTGTTGATGCTTTTGGTGTCTGCTACCCTCAACCTGCTGCCCCAGCACACAACAGCAAACATGATAGCACTGGTCACCACAGACTCGTAGGACGTCATTGTCTGGACCCTCTCCAATACCAGCACATCTTTACTTAGATAAGGGGCCCAAAGCACCTCGCAATCCTCCAAGTGTGGTCTGACCAATGGTTTATAAGGTCACTTCATATTCTCCTAGCACCAAGAAATAAAGACGTAACCTACCCTTCACTCTGCAAGGGAGCAGAGTGAAGGCTTAAGGGCTTCGGCTCAACGGGCTTAGACGGAAACGGGCGAGGCGAGGAAGGTTTGACATTCATTTTCTGTTGCTATTTGAGGAGAGGGGCAGTATGAGTGTGAGGGCAGTTTGCTGTTCTCGGTGTCGGATGTGGGAGGCCCTGGAGTCTCCAAGCCTCCCGGACGTCTACATCTGCGCCAAGTGCATCGAGATGCAGCTCCTAAGGGACCGCGTTACGGAACTGGAGCTGCAGCTCGATGACCTTCGTCTGGTCAGGGAGAGCGAGGAGTTGATAGAGAGGAGTTACAGGCAGGTGGTCACACTGGGGCCACGGGAGGCAGACAAGTGGGTCACGGTTAGGAGGGGGAAGGGGAAAAGTCAGGTGATGGGGAGTACCCCGGTGGCTGTGCCCCTTAACAATAGGTACTCCTGTTTGAGTACTGTTGGGGGGAACAGCTTACCCAGAGGAAGCGACAGTGGCCGTGCCTCCGGCACAGAGTCCGGCCCTGTAGCTCAGAAGGGTAGGGAAAGGAAGAGGAGGGCAGTTGTGATAGGGGACTCGATAGTAAGGGGGTCAGATAGGCGATTCTGTGGACGCAGTCCAGAGACCCGGATGGTAGTTTGCCTCCCTGGTGCCAGGGTCCGGGATATTTCTGATCGTGTCCAAGATATCCTGAAGTGGGAGGGTGAGGAGCCAGAGGTCGTGGTACATATAGGTACCAATGACATAGGTAGGAAAAGGGATGAGGTCCTGAAAGGAGAATATAGGGAGCTAGGAAGGGAGTTGAGAAAAAGGACCGCAAAGGTAGTAATCTCGGGATTACTGCCTGTGCCACGCGACAGTGAGAGTAGGAATGCAATGAGGTGGAGGATAAATGCGTGGCTGAGGGATTGGAGCAGGGGGCAGGGATTCAAGTTTTTGGATCATTGGGACCTCTTTTGGCGCAGGCGTGACCTGTACAAAAAGGACGGGTTACACTTGAATCCTAGGGGGACCAATATCCTGGCAGGGAGATTAGCGAGGGCTACTGAGGTGACTTTAAACTAGAATGGTTGGGGGGTGGGAATCAAATTAAATAGGCTAGGCGAGAGGAGGTTAGTTCACAACAGGGGAATGGGAACAAGTGCAGAGAGACAGAGGGGTGTAAAGTGAGGGTAGAAGCAAAAAGTAGTAAGGTGAAAAGTAAAAGTGGCAGGCCGACAAATCCAAGGCAAGCATCAAAAAGGGCCACTTTTCAACATAATTGTATAAGGGCTAAGAGAGTTGTAAAAGAGCGCCTGAAGGCTTTGTGTGTCAATGCAAGGTGCATTTGTAACAAGGTGGATGAATTGAAAGTGCAGATTGTTATTAATGATTATGATATAGTTGGGATCACAGAGACATGGCTCCAGGGTGACCAAGGATGGGAGCTCAACGTTCAGGGATATTCAATATTCAGGAGGGATAGACATGAAAGAAAAGGAGGTGGGGTGGCGTTGCTGGTTAAAGAGGAGATTAACGCAATAGAAAGGAAGGACTTTTTTTTATTATTTCAAAATATACTTTATTCAAAAATAAATATATACAATAAACCATTCATTAACTTTTCATCCTTTACATACGTTTCCATTATACACAGTACATAGGAAGGACATAAACTGGGAAGATGTGGAATCGATATGGGTAGAGCTGCGTAACACTAAGGGGCAGAAAACGCTGGTGGGAGTTGTGTACAGGCCACCTAACAGTAGTAGTGAGGTCGGAGATGGTATTAAACAGGAAATTAGAAATGTGTGCAATAAAGGAACAGCAGTTATAATGGGTGACTTCAATCTACATGTAGATTGGGTGAACCAAATTGGTAAAGGTGCTGAGGAAGAGGATTTCTTGGAATGTATGCGGGATGGTTTTTTGAACCAACATGTCGAGGAACCAACTAGAGAGCAGGCTATTCTAGACTGGGTTTTGAGCAATGAGGAAGGGTTAATTAGCAATCTTGTCGTGACAGGCCCCTTGGGTAAGAGTGACCATAATATGGTGGAATTCTTCATTAAGATGGAGAGTGACATAGTTAATTCAGAAACAAAGGTTCTGAACTTAAAGAGGGGTAACTTTGAAGGTATGAGACGTGAATTAGCTAAGATAGACTGGCAAATGACACTTAAAGGATTGACGGTGGATATGCAATGGCAAGCATTTAAAGGTTGCATGGATGAACTACAACAATTGTTCATCCCAGTTTGGCAAAAGAATAAATCAAGGAAGGTAGTGCACCCGTGGCTGACAAGAGAAATTAGGGATAGTATCAATTCCAAAGAAGAAGCATACAAATTAGCCAGAGAAAGTGGCTCACCTGAGGACTGGGAGAAATTCAGAGTTCAGCAGAGGAGGGCAAAGGGCTTAATTAGGAAGGGGAAAAAAGATTATGAGAGAAAACTGGCAGGGAACATAAAAACTGACTGTAAAAGCTTTTCTCGATATGTAAAAAGGAAAAGACTGGTAAAGACAAATCTAGGTCCCCTACAGACAGAAACAGGTGAATTGATTATGGGGAGCAAGGACATGGCAGACCAATTGAATAATTACTTTGGTTCTGTCTTCACTAAGGAGGACATAAATAATCTTCCAGAAATAGTAGGGTACAGAGAGTTCAGTGAGATGGAGGAACTGAGCGAAATACATTTTAGTAGGGAAGTGGTGTTGGGTAAATTGAAGGGATTAAAGGCAGATAAATCCCCAGGGCCAGATGGTCTGCATCCCAGAGTGCTAAAGGAAGTAGCCCAAGAATTAGTGGATGCATTAGTGATAATTTTTCAAAACTCGTTAGATTCTGGACTAGTTCCTGAGGATTGGAAGGTGGCTAATGTGACCCCACTTTTTAAAAAAGGAGGGAGAGAGAAACCGGGGAATTATAGACCGGTTAGCCTAACGTCGGTGGTGGGGAAACTGCTGAAGTCAGTTATCAAAGATGTGATAACAGCACATTTGGAAAGCAGTGAAATCATCGGACAAAGTCAGCATGGATTTGTGAAAGGAAAATCATGTCTGACGAATCTCATAGAATTTTTTGAGGATGTAACTAGTAGAGTGGATAGGGGAGAACCAGTGGATGTGGTATATTTGGATTTTCAAAAGGCTTTTGACAAGGTCCCACACAGGAGATTAGTGTGCAAACTTAAAGCACACGGTATTGGGGGTAAGGTATTGATGTGGATAGAGAATTGGTTAGCAGACAGGAAGCAAAGAGTGGGAATAAACGGGACCTTTTCAGAATGGCAGGCAGTGACTAGTGGGGTACCGCAAGGCTCAGTGCTGGGACCCCAGTTGTTTACAATATATATTAATGACTTGGATGAGGGAATTAAATACAGCATCTCCAAGTCTGCGGATGACAAGAAGCTGGGTGGCAGTGTTAGCTGTGAGGAGGATGCTAGGAGGATGCAGGGTGACTTGGATAGGTTGGGTGAGTGGGCAAATTCATGGCAGATACAATTTAACGTGGATAAATGTGAGGTTATCCACTTTGTTGGCAAAAATAGGAAAACAGATTATTATCTGAATGGTGGCCGATTAGGAAAAGGGGAGGTGCAACGAGACCTGGGTGTCATTATACACCAGTCATTGAAAGTGGGCATGCAGGTACAGCAGGCGGTGAAAAAGGCGAATGGTATGCTGGCATTTATAGCGAGAGGATTCGAGTACAGGAGCAGGGAGGTACTACTGCAGTTGTACAAGGCCTTGGTGAGACCACACCTGGAGTATTGTGTGCAGTTTTGGTCCCCTAATCTGAGAAGAGACACCCTTGCCATAGAGGGAGTACAAAGAAAGTTCACCAGATTGATTCCTGGGATGGCAGGACTTTCATATGAAGAAAGACTGGATGAACTGGGCTTGTACTCGTTGGAATTTAGAAGATTGAGGGGGGATCTGATTGAAACGTATAAAATCCTAAAGGGATTGGACAGGCTAGATGCAGGAAGATTGTTCCCGATGTTGGGGAAGTCCAGAACGAGGGGTCACAGTTTGAGGATAAAGGGGAAGCCTTTTAGGACCGAGATTAGGAAAAACTTCTTCACACAGAGAGTGGTGAATCTGTGGAATTCTCTGCCACAGGAAACAGTTGAGGCCAGTTCATTGGCTATATTTAAGAGGGAGTTAGATATGGCCCTTGTGGCTAGGGGGATCAGGGGGTATGGAGGGAAGGCTGGGGCGGGGTTCTGAGTTGGATGATCAGCCATGATCATAATAAATGGCGGTGCAGGCTCGAAGGGCCGAATGGCCTACTCCTGCACCTATTTTCTATGTTTCTATGTTTCTACCCTCTACCACCACTCCCAGAAGTGTGTTCCACAAACCCTCCTTTCTCCATGGAAAAACCTACCTGTGACATCCCCCCTATATTTCAATGACCTTAAAATTATGCCCCCTTGTATTAGCCATTTCTGCCCTGGGAAAAAGTCTCTGGCTGTCCACTCGATCTATACATCTTAACATCTTGTACACCTCTGTTAAGTCAGCTCTCATCCTCCTTCACTCCAAAGAGAAAAGCCCTCACTCCCTCAATCCTCTGGGAGGTTATTACCTGCTTCTTGCAACATCCAGTGGGATGTGTCAGGCTGACAGATCAGTCCAATTCCCTCATTTCACTAACATCGGTCAGGAAGTTGTAAACTCAGCCAGCTCCATCATGGGCACTAGCCTCCCATTATCAAGGCCATCTTAAAAAGGCGATGCTTCAAAAAGGCAGCATCCATCATCAAGGACCCAGGACCTGCCCTTTTCTCATTATTACCATCAGGGAGGAGGTACAGGAGCCTGAAGTCACACACTCAACGTTTCAGGAACAGTTCCTTCCCCTCCACCATCAGCTTTCTGAACGGACCATGAACCCATGAACACAACTTCACTATTTTACTGTTTTTTCACTACTTATATATTTCTCATTATAACCTATAGTTATTTTATTTCACAACATACCCTCAGTGGCCACTTTATTAGGTACACTTGTGTACCTGCTCATTAACGCAAATATCTCATCAACAATGTTCCCCGTCATTCTTTTTACAGCTGCGTGAACCAGCCATTTCTCTAAGCAGACCATTTTTACACAGCCTGAAAGTTGTGCAGCACTCTCAATGTTTTTTTTGTAATGTGCACATTATGAATATTTAGAAAGAAAATTGAAAAAATCACATAGTTTTGATTTTACCTACTAATTGAAGGGTGTAATGAAAGGTAGATACTTTATTGATCCTAAAGGAGATTACAATGTCACAGTAGCATTACAGGTACACAGATATACAGATATACAATATTAGAAGAAAAGTAAGAAGGAATAAAAAGCAAGTGACCTCAAACAGTCTAACAGGAGGGGGTCATCACTTCCCTGGCTACAGGTTGACTCATTATAGAACCTAATGGCCGAAGGTAAGAATGACCTCGTATGGTGCTCTTTGGAGCAACGCAGTTATCTTGGTCTATTACTCGAAGTGCTCCTCTATTCAGCCAAGGTGACATGCAGAGGGTGAGAAACGTTGTCCAGAATTGCCAGGATTTTCCGTAGGGACCTTTGTTCTACCACAGCCTCCAGCGTGTCCAGTTTGACTCCTATAACAGAGCCAGCCTTTCTGATCAGTTTATTGAGCCTGTTGGCATCACCCATGTCGATGCCATTGCCCCGGCACGCCCCCACTTAGAATATTGTACTGGCAACAAGAGACTGGTTGAATATGAGAAGGAGAGGCCTGTATACTCCAAAGGGCCTCAGTCTCCTCAGGAAGTAGAGGCGACTCTGGCCCCTCTTGTACACAACCTCTGTGTTGGTGCTCCACTCAAGTCTGTCATCCAGACTTGGTTAGCACCTCGGGATTCGTTACTCAATTAATATCACTGAGTGCACAGTACCGGGTCTGCGATTGGATCCCTGCTCCAGCCCCCTGACATATCTGTACTTTCAAAGTTCAAAATAAATTTATTATCAAGGTACATAAATGCCACCTTATACAATCCTCAGATTCATCGATGAAAGACTGCGCTAACCTGGGTGATCAACCAGGGTGTGAAAGACAACACACTGTGAAAACACCAAAAGAAAGTAATAAACAATAAATATCAAGAACATGAGATGAAGAGTCCATAGGTTGTGGGAACAGTTCAGTGATGAGCAAGTGAAGTTGAGAGAAGTTATCCTCTCTGGTGCAAAAGCTTGCTGGCTGAGGGGTAATAACTGTTCCTGAACCTGGTGGTGGGAGTCCTGAGGCTTCTGTACCTCCTTCCAGATGGCAGCAGTGAGAAGTGAGCATGATGTGGGTGGTGGAGGTCTCTGATGATGGATGCTGCTTTCCTCCAACAACGCTCTGTGTAGATGCCCTCAGTGGTGGGGAGGGCTTTACCTGTGACGGACTGGGCCGCATCCACTACTTTTTGTGGGATTTTCTGCTCAAGGGCATTGGTATTTCCATACCAGGCTTTGATGCAGCCAGTCAATATATTCTCCACTACACATCTTTAGAAGACTGTCAAAGATTTAGATGTCGTGCTGAATCTTCGCAAACTCCTAATGAAGTAGTGCTTTCTTCATAATTGTTCTCATGTGCTGGGCCCAAGACAGGTCTCTGAAATAATAACATTGAGGAACTGAAAGCTGCTGACCCTCGCCACCCCCGATGAGGATCTCCGGTTTCCTCTTCCTGAAGTCAGATGTCAGCTCTGTGGTCTTGCTGACTTTGAGTGAGAGGTTGTTGTTGTGGCATCACTCAGACAGATTCTCAATCGGCCTCCGATGTGCTGATTCATAGAAACATAGAAACATAGAAAATAGGTGCAGGAGTAGGCCATTCAGCCCTTCGAGCCTGCACCGCCATTTATTATGATCATGGCTGATCATCCAACTCAGAACCCCGCCCCAGCCTTCCCTCCATACCCCCTGACCCCCGTAGCCACAAGGGCCATATCTAACTCCCTCTTAAACATAGTCAATGAACCGGCCTCAACAGTTTCCTGTGGCAGAGAATTCCACAGATTCACCACTCTCTGTGTGAAGAAGTTTTTCCTAATCTCGGTCCTAAAAGGCTTCCCCTCTATCCTCAAACTGTGACCCCTCGTTCTGGACTTCCCCAACATCGGGAACAATCTTCCTGCATCTAGCCTGTCCAATCCCTTTAGGATCTTATACGTTTCAATCAGATCCCCCCTCAATCTTCTAAATTCCAACGAGTACAAGCCCAGTTCATCCAGTCTTTCTTCATATGAAAGTCCTGCCATCCCAGGAATCAATCTGGTGAACCTTCTTTGTACTCCCTCTATGGCAAAGATGTCTTTCCTCAGATTAGGGGACCAAAACTGCACACAATACTCCAGGTGTGGTCTCACCAAGGCCTTGTACAACTGCAGTAGTACCTCCCTGCTCCTGTACTCGAATCCTCTCGCTATAAATGCCAGCATACCATTCGCATTTTTCACCGCCTGCTGTACCTGCATGCCCACTTTCAATGACTGGTGTATAATGACACCCAGGTCTCGTTGCACCTCCCCTTTTCCTAATCGGCCACCATTCAGATAATAATCTGTTTTCCTATTTTTGCCAACAAAGTGGATAACTTCACATTTATCCACATTAAATTGCATCTGCCATGAGTTTGCCCACTCACCTAACCTACCCAGGTCACCCTGCATCCTCTTAGCATCCTCCTCACTGCTAACACTGCCACCCAGCTTCTTGTCATCCGCAAACTTGGAGATGCTGCATTTAATTCCCTCATCCAAGTCATTAATATATATTGTAAACAACTGGGCTCCCAGCACTGAGCCTTGCGGTACCCCACTAGTCACCGCCTGCCATTCTGAAAAGGTCCCGTTTATTCCCACTCTTTGCTTCCTGTCTGCCAACCAATTCTCTATCCACATCAATACCTTACCCCCAATACCGTGTGCTTTAAGTTTGCACACTAATCTCCTGTGTGGGACCTTGTCAAAAGCCTTTTGAAAATCCAAATATACCACATCCACTGGTTCTCCCCTATCCACTCTACTAGTTACATCCTCAAAAAATTCTATGAGATTCGTCAGACATGATTTTCCTTTCACAAATCCATGCTGACTTTGTCCGATGATTTCACTGCTTTCCAAATGTGCTGTTATCACATCTTAGATAACTGACTCCAACAGTTTCCCCACCACCGACGTTAGGCTAACCGGTCTATAATTCCCTGGTTTCTCTCTCCCTCCTTTTTTAAAAAGTGGGGTTACATTAGCCACCCTCCAATCCTCAGGAACTAGTCCAGAATCTAACGAGTTTTGAAAAATTATCACTAATGCATCCACTAATTCTTGGGCTACTTCCTTAAGCACTCTGGGATGCAGACCATCTGGCCCTGGGGATTTATCTGCCTTTAATCCCTTCAATTTACCCAACACCACTTCCCTACTAAAATGTATTTCGCTCAGTTCCTCCATCTCACTGGACCCTCTGTCCCCTACTATTTCCGGAAGATTATTTATGTCCTCCTTAGTGAAGACAGAACCAAAGTAATTATTCAATTGGTCTGCCATGTCCTTGCTCCCCATAATCAATTCACCTGTTTCTGTCTGTAGGGGACCTAGATTTGTCTTTACCAGTCTTTTCCTTTTTACATATCTATAAAAGCTTTTACAGTCAGTTTTTATGTTCCCTGCCAGTTTTCTCTCATAATCTTTTTTCCCCTTCCTAATTAAGCCCTTTGCCCTCCTCTGCTGAACTCTGAATTTCTCCCAGTCCTCAGGTGAGCCACTTTTTCTGGCTAATTTGTATGCTTCTTCTTTGGAATTGATACTATCCCTAATTTCTCTTGTCAGCCACGGGTGCACTACCTTCCTTGATTTATTCTTTTGCCAAACTGGGATGAACAATTGTTGTAGTTCATCCATGCAATCCTTAAATGCTTGCCATTGCATATCCACCGTCAATCCTTTAAGTGTCATTTGCCAGTCTATCTTAGCTAATTCACGTCTCATACCTTCAAAGTTACCCCTCTTTAAGTTCAGAACCTTTGTTTCTGAATTAACTATGTCACTCTCCATCTTAATGAAGAATTCCACCATATTATGGTCACTCTTACCCAAGGGGCCTGTCACGACAAGATTGCTAATTAACCCTTCCTCATTGCTCAAAACCCAGTGTAGAATAGCATGCTCTCTAGTTGGTTCCTCGACATGTTGGTTCAAAAAACCATCCCACATACATTCCAAGAAATCCTCTTCCTCAGCACCTTTACCAATTTGGTTCACCCAATCTACATGTAGATTGAAGTCACCCATTATAACTGCTGTTCCTTTATTGCACACATTTCTAATTTCCTGTTTAATACCATCTCCGACCTCACTACTACTGTTAGGTGGCCTGTACACAACTCTCACCAGCGTTTTCTGCCCCTTAGTGTTACGCAGCTCTACCCATATCGATTCCACATCCTCCCGGCTTATGTCCTTCCTTTCTATTGCGTTAATCTCTTCTTTAACCAGCAACGCCACCCCACCTCCTTTTCTTTCATGTCTATCCCTCCTGAATATTGAATATCCCTGAACATTGAGCTCCCATCCTTGGTCACCCTGGAGCCATGTCTCTGTGATCCCGACTATATCATAATCATTAATAACAATCTGCACTTTCAATTCATCCACCTTGTTACAAATGCTCCTTGCATTGACACACAAAGCCTTCAGGCGCTCTTTTACAACTCTCTTAGCCCTTATACAATTATGTTGAAAAGTGGCCCTTTTTGATGCTTGCCCTGGATTTGTCGGCCTGCCACTTTTACTTTTCTCCTTAGTACTTTTTGCTTCTACCCTCACTTTACACCCCTCTGTCTCTCTGCACTGGTTCCATCCCCCTGTTGTGAACTAACCTCCTCACGTCTAGCCTCTTTAATTTGATTCCCACCCCCCAACCATTCTAGTTTAAAGTCACCTCAGTAGCCCCTGCTAATCTCCCTGTCATGATATTGGTCCCCCTAGGATTCATGTGTAACCCGTCCTTTTTGTACAGGTCACGCATGCGCCAAAAGAGGTCCCAATGATCCAAAAACTTGAATCCCTGCCCCCTGCTCCAATCCCTCAGCCACGCATTTATCCTCCACCTCATCGCATTCCTACTCTCACTGTCGCGTGGCACAGGCAGTAATCCCGAGATTACTACCTTTGCGGTCCTTTTTCTCAACTCCCTTCCTAGCTCCCTATATTCTCCTTTCAGGACCTCATCCCTTTTCCTACCTATGTCATTGGTACCTATATGTACCACGACCTCTGGCTCCTCACCCTCCCACTTCAGGATATCTTGGACACGATCAGAAATATCCCGGACCCTAGCACCAGGGAGGCAAACTACCATCCGGGTCTCTGGACTGCGTCCACAGAATCGCCTATCTGACCCCCTTACTATCGAGTCCCCTATCACAACTGCCCTCCTCTTCCTTTCCCTACCCTTCTGAGCTACAGGGCCGGACTCTGTGCCGGAGGCACGGCCACTGTCGCTTCCTCTGGGTAAGCTGTTCCCCCCAACAGTACTCAAACAGGAGTACCTGTTGTTAAGGGGCACAGCCACCGGGGTACTCCCCATCACCTGACTTTTCCCCTTCCCCCTCCTAACCGTGACCCACTTGTCTGCCTCCCGTGGCCCCGGCGTGACCACCTGCCTTCCACTCCTCTCTATCACCTCCTCGCTCTCCCTGACCAGACGAAGGTCATCGAGCTGCAGCTCCAGTTCCGTAACGCGGTCCCTTAGGAGCTGCATCTCGATGCACTTGGCGCAGATGTAGACGTTTGGGAGGCTTGGAGACTCCAGGGCCTCCCACATCCGACACCGAGAACAGCAAACTGCCCTCACAGTCATAATGCCCCTCTCCTCAAATAGCAACAGAAAATGAATGTCAAACCTTCCTCGCCTCGCCCGCTTCCGCCTAAGCCCGTTGAGCCGAAGCCCTTAAGTCTTCACTCTGCTCCCAGTTCACTCCGCCGCCCGCAAACTACGCTGCCCGCTCTATGAGGCTTTGTTCCTTTTAAATCTGCCGCGCTGCACTGCCCGACGTCACACGCCTGCGCAGTCCCGCCTCTCAGAAAGCCGTTGGAGAAAAAAAAATGGAAAATTTCAAAAATTCATCATCACTTTTGACTTGGTCCACAGCTGTAGTGTCATCAGCAAACTTGAATATGGCGTTGGAGATCTGCTTAGCCACACAGTCCTAGGTGTGAAGCGAGTGAGGCAGGGGGCTAAGCACACAGCTCTGTGATGCACCCGTGCTGATGGCCATCGTGGAGATGTTGTTGCCAATCTGAACTGACTGGGGTCTGCAAATGAGGAAATCTATGATCCAATTGCCCAAGGAGATGTTGAGCCCAAGGTCTTGGAGTTTATTAATTAGTTTTGAGGGGATGATGGTATTGAATGCTGAGCTGTAGTCGATAAAGAGCATCATGATGTGTGTATCTTTGCTGACCAGACGTTCCAGGGTTGAGTGAAGAGCCAGTGAGATGGCATCAGGTAGGCAAATCGGATCAGATCCAAGTCACCTCTCAGGCAGGAGTTGATGTTTCATCATCAACCTCTCCAAACACTTCATCACCATGGATCTAAATGCTACCAGACGATAGTCGTTGATGAAGGTTACCACTCCCGGATAATTGAAGCAGGTGGGTACCTCAGACTGCCCAAGTGAACGGTTAAAGACTTCGGTGAATACTCCAGCCAGTTGTTCAGCACAGGTATTTAGCATTAATTACCACGTACCAAGTACATATATGTCACCATACCAGGCTTTATTTTTTCTGCGGGCATTCACAGTAAATACAAAGAAACGCAATAGAATTATTGAAAAACCGCACCCAACAGGACAAACAGCCAACGTGCAAAAGACAACAAACAGAGTAAATACAACTCTAAATTTATTTTATATATAATTCTTTATTGTATAATAGTTGAAGATTGGACGTCAACACACCGCAGCAAACTCCAAATCCACTTAAATGCATTTGGCGACGAAGTTGAACTTTTGATCACTAAAGTTCAATCAAACTTTCTCAATAATCAGTTGTCCCGGCCTGTCAATCATCCCGCTACCTCCCGGGTCCCGCTTTCTATTGGCTGCTCTTTGAGATGATTTGGCCGAGTCTGGGGATCTCGCGCGGTGATTGGTGAAGGGGTGTGGGGGCGGGACGGCGAGGGGGGAAGAAGGCGGAAGTGGCGTTTCGATCTCTTGGCCGGGACGATGGAGGCGGTGGCGGACGAGCTGACCTGCTGTATTTGTTGCGAGATATTCCAGGAGCCTGTGATGCTGGACTGCATGCACCACTTCTGCAGGAAATGCATCGTGCGCTGCTGGAAGGGGCCGCCGCCCGTCTCTTGTCCGCAGTGTCGCCGCCAGTTCAGCGGCAAAAGTTTCCGACCCAACTACCTGGTGGCTGGGGTAGTGGAGAGGGTGAGGGGGGCGAGTACACAGGACTACCGGCTCCGACTGCAGGTAGGGAGGGTGGTGATGAGGGAGGGAGGGTGTGAGGAGGGAGGTGAGTGAGGAGTGTGGAGGGTGAGTGGTGTGTGAGAGGGGGAGAGAGCTGTGGTGGGGGAGAGGGAGGAGGGGAAGAGGGCATGACGTGTGGAGCGGGGGGTAGGGAAGGGTGGGGTGTGGGAGGGTTGGGGCGTGAGTGGAGTGAGCTAGGGGAGGAGTGGAAGAGGTGAGGGGTGAGGCTGACGAAGGAGAGGGGTGAGTGATGAGAGGGAGGGGAGGTGGAGTGAGGGAGGAGTGGGAGGAAGAGGTGGTGAGTGGGAGAGGAGGGACGGGGGGGAGAGGAGGGGTCAGGAAGAGAGGATGGGAGTGGAGGGGGAGGGGACGAGGAGTGAGAGGTAGTGACAAGTAGATGATGGGTATAACATGAATGTAAGGAAGGACAAGCCAATGACTGGGTACAAATACAGGCAGAGCAAAGAGTTAAATTGTACCACAGAGGCAAAGTTCAAAAGGGTGAAGGATGCAGGACTGTACGTAGCTTTCAAAATAAGGTGAGCAAGCTCGTGGTGCAATTACATATTGGTCAGTATGATGTTGTGGGCATCACTGAGTAGCGGCTGAAAGACGGCCGTGAGAGTTTAACATCAAAGGATATACTTTGTACTGAAAGGACAGGCAGGAAGGCATAGGTGGTGGTGTGGCTCTGTTGGTAAGAGATGGGATTAACATCTTTAGAAAGAGGTGACAGGGTCAGAGAATGTTGAATCTTTGTACATAGAGTTAAGAAATTGCAAGGGTAAAAAAATCCATTATGGGAATCATCTATAGGCCCCCAAGATTTGAGATTGCAAAGAGAGCTGGAAAAGGCGTGTAATAAAGGTAATGACACAATTGTAATGGGAGACTTCAATATGAAAGGGGATTGGGAAGATCGCGTTGGTGTCTGATCACAAGAGAGGGTATTTGTTGAATGGTATGAGATGGCTTTTTAGAGCAGCTTGTGCTTGAGTCTACTCGGGGAAAGGCTCTCTTAGATCAGGTGTTGTGTAATAACCCAGATCTTATTACGTCAACTTAACATAACGAAACCCTTAGGAAGCAGTGATCATAATATGATTGAATTCACACTGCAGTTTGAGAGGGAGAAGCACAAGTCACATGTATCAGTGTCACAATGGAATAAAGGGAATTACAGAGGCATGAGAGAGGAGCTTGCCCAGATGGATTGGAGGGGGTTACTGGCAGGGATGACAACAGAGCAGAGATGGCTGAAGTTTCTGGGATAGTTCACAAGGTACAGGATAGATACTGTACGTCCCACAGAAGAAACTGTTTTCAAATGGCAGCCATGGCTGACAAGGGAAGTTAAGGACTGCATAAAAGCCAAGGAAAGGTCATATAAGTTAGCAAAAGTGAGTGGGAGTTTGGATGATTGGGACATTTAAAATCCAACAAAAGGCATCTAAAAAAGCTATAAGAAGGGGAAAAAATGAAATGTTAGGGCAGACTAGTCAATGATATAAAGCAGGATACTAAAAGTTTTTTCAGTTATATAAAGAGTTAAAAGGAGGTGAGAGTTGATGTTGGACCACTGGAAAATGATGCTGGTGAGGTAGTAATGGGGGATAAAGAAAACGCAGATGAACTTAACGGGTACTTTGCATCTGTCTTCACTGTGGAAGACACTAGCAGTGTGCCAGAGGTCCGAGAGTGTCAGGGAGCAGGAGTGAGTGCCATTGATATTACAAAGGAAAAAGTGCTGGGCAAACTGAAAGGTCTTAAGGTGGGTCAGTCACCTGGACCAGATGAACTACATCCCAGAGTCCTGAGAGAGGTTGTTGAAGAGACAACGGATGCATTGGTCATGATCTTTCAAGAATCACTTGATTCTGGCATGGTCCCAGAGGACTGGAAGATTGCAAATGCCACTGCACAGCACAGAAGGGAGGAAGGCAAAAGAAAGGAAATTATAGGCCAGTTAACAACCTCAGTGTTGGGAAAGTGTTGAAATCTATTATTAAGGAAGAGGTTTCGGGTTACTTGGAGACTTACGATAAAATAAGTCAAAGTCAGCATGATTTCTGTGAAGGGAAATCCTGCCTGACAAATCTGTTCCAGTTCTTCATGGAACTAACAGGCAGGGTGGACAAAGAGGCAGTGGATGTCATTTACTTGGATCTGCAGAAGACATTTGATAAGGTGCCTCACATGAGGTTGGTTAACAAAATCGTGTGGCATTACAGGAAAGATACTGGTGTGGATAGGGGAATGGCTGACAGGCAGGAGGCAGTGAGTGGGAATAAAAGAGGTCTTTTCTAGCCGGTAACTTGTGTTCCTCTGAGGTGATTATTGGGACTGCTGCTTTTCACATTGTTTGTCAGTGATTTAGATAATAGAATTAATGGCTTTGTGGCAAAGTTTGCAGATGATACAAAGATAGGTGGAGGGGTAGGTAGTGCTGAGGAAGCAATGCGATTGCAGCAGGATTTAGACAAATTGGAAGAATCGGCAAAAAAGTGGCAATTGAATACAGTGTTGGGAAACGTATGACAATGCAATTTGGTAAAAGGAACAATACTGTGGACTATTATCTAAATGGGGAGAAGGTTCAAACATCAGAGGTGCAGAGGGACTTAGGAGTCCTTGTGCAAGACACCCAGAAGGTTAATTTACAGGTTGAGTCTGTGGTAAAGAAGGCAAATGCAATGTTGGCATTTATTTCAAGGGGAATAAAATATAAAAACAAGGAGATAATGCTGAGCCACAAACAAGAGAAAATCTGCAGATGCTGGAAATCCAAGCAACACACACAAAATGCTGGAGCAGCTCAGCAGGCCAGGCAGCATCTATGGGAAAAAGTACAGTCGACATTTCAATCCGAAATCCTTCGAAACCCTGAACTTTTATAAGACACCAGTCAGGCCACACTTGGAGTATTGTCAACAGTTTTGGGCCCCATATCTCAGAAAGGATGTGTTGTCATTGGAGAGAGTCCAGAGGAGGTTCACAAGGATGATTCTGGGAATGGAGGGGTTAACGTGAGGAGTGTTTAGCAGCATTGGGACAGTACTCTCTGGATTTTAGAAGAATGCGGGGGGAGGGAGATTATCATTGAAACCTACCGAATGTTGAAGGAACTAGATAGGGAGGGTGCAGAGAGGATTTTTCATATGGTGGGAGGGCTATCCCGAATGAAGGGCCACAGCCTCAAAATTGAGGGGTGACCCTTTAGAACAGGAGTAAGGAAGAATTTTTTCGCCGGAGAGTAGTGAATCTGTGGAATTCTCTGCCACAGACTGCAGTGGAGGCCAAGTCCGTGGGTATATTTAAAGTGGACGTTGATAGATTCCTGATTGGGCGGGGCATCAAGGGATATGGTGAGAGGGTAGGTGGTATGGGGTTGAGTGGGATCCGGGATCAGTCATGATGGAACGGTGGAGCAGACTCGATGGGCTGAATGGCCTAATGTCTTATGGTCTTGTGTGTATAGTGAGAGAGAGTGAGGGGGGTGGGAAGAGTCAGAGAATATACAGGAGGATTTCTAACTCTTGTGGAATGACATCTTTCCTGACAAAGGGGATCAGTGTGCTTGGCAGGATGTTCTTGGCAGAATATGAGGGGACCTCAGTGATAATAACCAAATGTTGAAAGGACTGGATAGGGTGGACGCGGAGAGGATGTTCCCTTTGGTGGGAGTATCCAGAACTAGAGGGCACAACCTCAAAATTGAGGGGTGACCTTTCAGAACAGAGGTAAGGAGGAATTTTTTTTTTTAGTGAATCTGTAGGATGCTCTGCCACAGACTGTGGTGGACTGTGGTCCATACATCAAAGGATATGGTGAGAAGGCAGGTGTACCCGGGGTCAGCCGAGATGGAATGGCAGAGCAGACTTGATGGGCTGAATGGTTCCTATGTCTTATGGTCTGTCCGTCCTGTTGTGTGTGGTCTTTCATTGATTTCATTGTGTTTCTTGTAGTTACTGTGAATGCCCACAAGAAAATGAATCTCAGGATTGTATGTGGTGGCGTAAATGTTCTTTAATAAGTTTACTTTGAAATCTGATCTTTGGGGTGCGGCTATTTGTACGTTCAGCACCCGGTGTCCACGGTGGCCGTGGCTCTTTCACTGGGGTTGTAAACCACTTTTTGTGAAAAGTTCAGGATAAATGTTTCAAATTACTTCTTGCAAGGACATTGAGTGGAAGTGTGTGGTTTTATTTGTCCTGCATTTGAACATCTGCAATATTTTCCTTGGTCCTGGGGTCAATATTCCTCTCAAGTCAGCCCGACTTTGCCGGGGTCTGTCTCAGTGTGGCTGTGGGTTGTGGTTCTGTACACTCATTGCCTCTGGGTATGTTTTTGTGATTGGCCATTGGGATAAAGATTAGCTTGGTTTGTCACATGTACATCGAAGCATACGGTGAGATGCATTGTTTGTGTCAACGGCCAACACAGTCCGAGGATGTGCTGGGGGCAGCCCGCTCGTCTCACCACGCTTAGAGTGCCAACAAAGCACGTCCACAACTCACCAACCCTAACCTGTTTATCTTTTCAAACTGGAGCACTGAGAAGAAATGCACACACTCACAGGGAGAGCGTACAAAATTACAGACAACAGCAGGAATAGAGCCGGTGCTGTGACAGTGTTATGCTGATAATCTCAATATTCTCATTACCGCTTGATAATCTTAACCAAGGACCAACACCTCCATGGTAGAGAGGCTGGTGAGATCCTGAGAGTGACGCTATTTGGAGTTTAGCTCCTGGCGGGTGGCACTGTCCTGGACGCTGGGACACTAGTGCCCAGGACGCAGCTGGCAGATTGTACAACCCTCCGCAGCCTTTCTCAGTCCTGCGCAGTGGCCCCTCCGTACCAGAATGCTCTCCACAGTTCCTCTGTAGAAATTTGTGAGAATCTTTGGTGACATACCAATTTTCCTCAAACTGTAATGAAATGTAATTCTCAGACTTGTAATGAAATGTAATTCTCCTCAGACTTGTAATGAAATGTAGTGTAGCTGCTGTCATGCTTTCTTTGGGATGGCTTCAGTGTGTCGGGCCTAGGACAGATCTTCAGAGGTGTGGACAGGCAGGAACCTGAAACTGCAGATCCCTCAATGAAGACCGGTGTTTCCCTTGACTTCCCCCTTCCTGAAGTCAATTTCTTGGTCTTGCTGATGTGATGAAAGTAATGGAAGATTAAATTCAGTCAGTTGATGTATATGCTGGGTTTCTTGAGATTGGCTGTTTACAATCTTGATGTTATTCATGTTCTTGTGTGTAATGCCCTGGTTAAGCTAATACCGTTGGGTATTTCAGTTAACGGCTTTCTGTTGAAGCAGTCTGTTCTGCTGGTGGTTGGGTTACCCTTAAAGATGAGGGGCTGCAATGTTCAGCTTAGGAATGTCGGTCAGCCAGTCAGGATGGTGGAATTGGGAGAAGGTTCTCGAGGGGTGGGGGGAGGGGAGAGGTTTTGTGATGGACGCTGAAGGGGTCGAGGGCCTTTTCGCCCGGAAATGGAGAGAGAAGGTTTTGAGAACCGGAGGTGGGATCCGATCCAAGTGGAATGCAGGATTCAATGGAGTCCAAGATGGAAAACTATCGGTGGTTGGTGAATAGGAGTTGCCTCAGTGAGTACAAGGACACCTCCAGCTTTTGGAAGATCTGAGCTCCACCTTTGTACACATTTGACTGTTTTAATTTTAATGGGCCCCTTTTCCTTTTTTCCCCTTGTTCTTTACACAATTTGTTTAAGTTAATATTTATAAATACACCTTTCTATAATTGTGTGCAGTGTACAATCCATTATTCCTGGGCAGCATTTACACGTATTCACTCAGATTGGGGTGCAGGTAATTGAAACATCTCGGCTCTCCCAGTCTGGTGGGACCCAAGTCGCATCGACCCCAGACACACGGAGTTTGAGAAGGGTGCTTTTCTCACCGCTGAGTCCATTGGCTTGTTAGTGAGGGGCTAACCAGCCGTGTTTCTGGAGATGCCTGGTGAAAAGGGGTTTCACGTGAAACTAGTCCTACCATTTCTTTGAGTATAGGTTGCCAGCCTGCTGCTGTCTGGCCAAGCTGTGGTTCAGATTCTGACCTCCCCACTGTCGTGAGAGAGTTCAAGTAAAATTGTACTTGAGCACAGAATGTTACAACCCTGATCTGCTATCATTTCTTAGTTCTCCCTGTTGCTGTGTTGGCTGGATCATGTTCAGAAAGCCCCCATGATATCCCGAGGCACAGCTCCTGTCGCCTCCTTACCATCGAGAAAATCTTCAAAAGGGGATGGATGCCTCGAGAGGGCAGCATCCATTACGTATGACCCCATCACCCAGGACGTGCCCTCTTCTCATTGTCACCGTCAAGGAGAAGGTACAGGAGCCTGAAGGCACACACTCAATATTTCAAGAACAGCTTCCTTCCACTCTCATCAGATTTCTGAATGGACAGTGAACCCATGAACACCACCTCACGGTTTTAAGTATATATTCCTGTTTTTGCACTATTTTAATATACATGTATGTAGTTTAATTGATTTTTCTATTTTCTATATTATCATGTATTGCTTTGTACAGCTGCTCTTTTTGCATTACGTGCTTACTCCCTATACTCTTCTGTTCCCCATCAAAAAGGCCTTAAAACTTTTTTTTCTCAACAAAAGACCCAACCAGTTCCCCTCCACCACCACCCCCCTCTGGCAGAACTAGTCCTCACCCCCAACACTTTCTCCTTTGGCTTCTTCTCCCACTCTCTCCGGACTTGAGGGGTAGCCATGGAGACCCGTTGTGGCCCTGGCTTTGCCCGTTTTGTCATTGACTACGTAGAACAGTCTACGTTCCAAGTCTTCACTGGTAAGGCTCCCCAATTCTTCCTGCATTGATTTGCTGAGCTGGTTGGCTTCATCAACTTTGCCTCCACCTTCCACCCTGCCCTTTGGTTCACTTGGTGACACCGCGCTCCCCTTTGTCAATCTCTGCCTCCGTCTCTGGAGACAAACTGTCTCCTCACATCTTTTGTGAATCTACCAATTCCCACAGTTATCTTGATTATACCCATCCACACCTTGCCTCGTAAAAATGTTCAGCAGTACGTAAAATATACTATCAGTTAGAAAACCAAAACTATTTTTAAAAAAATTAGTGCGAAGACAGCAAGATAGTGGACTGTTCAGAAAGAAGCTGTCTCTGTATCACTGAGTGTGTGTCTTCAGGCTGCCGTACCTCCTCCCTGGTGGTAGAAATGGGAAGAGGGCATGTTCTGGATGCTGAGGGTCCTTAGTGGTGGATGCTGGGGAACTCACAGTGCGTGGCCATCGTTTCCTAACGGTGGAACACCAACCCAGGGTCGGCTCCCTCGCTTCCTGCCAGTTAAAACGTCGGGTGAGATTGAAATCAACAGGGATTGACGATGGCAGGCGACATCTGTCTACGTTTGAGCCGGTCCCCCTCCCTCCCCCTCCCTCCCCCTCCCTCCCCCTCCCTCCCCCTCCCTCCCCCTCCCTCCCCCTCCCTCCCCCTCCCTCCCCCTCCCTCCCCCTCCCTCCCTCTCCCCCCCCTCTCCCCCGGAAGATGCCGATGTCTGGAGTTTGATCACCTTGTGGCTGTGGGACTCGCAGTTTAATGTCCTCGGTGCCGAACGCTCGTTTGGGAGCACCCTGCGGTTGATGTATCTGGTGACTCGTTTTCTTTTTTGCGATTTGATGGGCGCTTTGGTGCGGAACTGGCTCTGCGGCTGAGGCCTGCGGTCATCGGCACGGTGCTAAACTGAACTGAGTCGGTGGCTGTGCCTCTTGGGAACTCTGCAATTTGATGTTTAATAATCTGTGTGTTATTTGCTTGCCTTTTGCTGTTTGCGTGATTGTTTGTTCGTGTGTTGGTTTTTTTAAAATCAGGTTCCATGCCTGCGGGGGGATGAATCTCGGGTTCTACATACGTACTTTGACCTTTGTACTCTGAGCTTGAAATTTTGAATTTACCATCTTGAAACGCCACCTCTTGAAACTGTCCTCAACGCTGGGCGGGGAGGGAGTGTCCCTGACAGAGGTGGCTGAGTTCCCGATGCTGTGCAGGGAGCCCTCCGTACCTGAACGTGTCGGTCTTGTGCGTGGAGGTGTGGGTGGAACTCAACCACGTGCTTTCAGGGTGGCAGGAAGGTCATTGGTCAAAACAGGGCTTATTGTCAAGAAATGGCTGATATGAGGGGGGTGCAATTCTGAGGTGATTGGAGGAAAGTATCGGGGAGATGTCAGAGGTATTTCATCCAGATAGTCAAAATCGGCAAGAGGATCACCAGGGTCTCCCTCCCCCATCTTTGTGACGTTTACTGGACCCTGGAGACAAAGGGCCCGAGGCATGGTCGAGGATCCCTACCACCCATCTCACAATCTCTCTGACCCTGCACTGTCAGGGAGCGGGTACAGGAGCATCAGGACTCGGACTGTCAGACTGGGAAACAGCTTCTTCCCTCAGGCTGTGAGACTAATCAATACCCTGTCACCACTGAGGTCTCGTCACATGGACAGCCAGCTGTTTACTGTTTAACTGTGCTGTACACAACATGCATTTTGAATTATATTTCATTAACATATTTGTGGTCATATTTTTCACGTGCCATGTTGCATGTTTTGTGAGGGCTGGAGGAGTGTTTCATTCGGTTGTTGGTATGTACAGTCAGATGACAAACTTGAACTTGAAGAAATAATTCTACACCACAATCCAGCATCCGTTTCTGTTTCAGAAACAGCTGAACGAGGTGTTGAAGAATCACCGTGAGCAGGCGGACAAGTTTGTGAAGATGATGAAAAGGGACAGGGATCGGATCTCCGGGATTAAGGTACGAAATGGGTCCAGCTTCAGGTTTGGCGTTGTACCCTGTGTCTGGAAATTCACCTTCTACAGCAGCGGCGCGGTGCGCAACAGGGTAGTTTAATTTAATTTATTTACTTAGCGATGCTGTGTAGAACACGCCCTTTGGCCCAACGAGCAACAGGGCAGAGGCATGGCGCGGTGCGTGACAGGGCGACTTTATTTAATTAATTTATTTAGAGGTGGCGCGTAGAACACGCCCGTCAGCCCAACGAGCAACACCGCCAGCAATACATTTATCTATCCCCAGTCTTATCACAGGACAGTTTACAAAGACCAGTTAACCTACTGACCAGTACGCCTGTGGGCTGTGCGAGGAAACCAGAGCACCCAGAGAAAACCCACCCCCACACGGGAAGGAACGTATAAACTTGCGAAGGACGTTGGAATTTATCGCTAAGCTCTGGCACACGGAGCTGTAACAGCTTCGCGCTAGGCGCTATGCTACCGTGGAGACCCTGAGCTTAATTTTAGTTGGGGGGGTGAGTCTTGCTCAGGAGACGCCTTTAGCCCTTGTTGGGGGGGGGGTGTCTCTGGTGTGGGGTTACTCTTTCTCTCCGTGCACAGACCCAGTCGGCGGATCTGGAGCGCAGGGTGAAGGCGGACTTTGAGAAGATGCACCAGTCGTTGCGACGGGAGGAGGAGACGTTGTTGGCGCAGCTGCAACAGGACACGGATGCTGCCCTGGACAAGGTGGGCACGCACGTCCAGCAGCTGCAGGCGGCAGTGGATGAGTTGCAGCATCTCATCAGCAGCACCCATGGGTGCCTGGAGCAGCTGAAGACCACAGTGCTGGTTGAGGTATGGACGGGTGTGGGGCTGAATGTGGATCTCTGGAGGGCCAAGTGGTCAGAAGATCATCTTCCTCTGGAGATTCGGGTCCTTTGTGGATTTCCAAAGTACAGGGTTCCCGAACGGTTAACGTGCAGCTTGAGTCCGTGCTGAGGAAGGCAGATGCAATGTTCACATTCATTTCGAGAGGTCTAGAATATGAAAGCAAGGATGTAATGCTGAGGCTTTATAAGGCATCGCTCGGACCACACTCGTATTGTGAGCAATTTTGGGCCCTTTATCTAGGAAAGGATGTGCTGACATTGGAGAGGGTCCAGAGGAGATTCACGAGAATGATTCCAGGAATGAAAGGGTTAATGTATGATGAGCAATGACTTTGGGCCTGTACTCACTGGAGTTTAGAAGAATGAGGGGGAGCCTCATTGAAACCTGGATATTGAAAACTGGATGAAGTGGATGTGGAGAGGATATTTCCTGTAACGGGAGAGTCTAGGATCAGAGGGCACAGCCTCAGAACAGAGGGATGTCCATTTAGGACAGAGATGAGGAGGGATTTCTTTAGCCAAAGGGTGTTGAATCTGTGGAATTCATTGCCATAGATGGCTGTGGAGACCAAGTCGCTGGGTATATTTAAATAGGTTCTTGATTAGTCAGGGAGTCAAAGGTTATGGGAGAAGGCAGGAGAACGGGGTTAAGAGGGATAATAAATCAGCCATGATGGAATGGTGGTGCAGACTCGATGACCCAAATGGCCCAATTCTGCTCCTATATCTTGTGATTTGAATAAAGCTAATCTCTTTATGATCCATATCCTCTCTGTTCACACAGTGGTCAGTAAGCCACTTGACCATCACTCCTGCCAAGAGGTCACTGTAGCTGGGCGGTGATGGGGATGTAAAGGGTTGGTGTTCATCAGACACGGGGGGATCCAGAGGGGATGGGAGCCACAAAAAAAATCCCTAACGCTGCCTCTTCCTTCTTTTTCAGACCCGGGGTCTGGTCGCCAGGTATGTAATGTAATCTTTCAGTTCTCATCCACCAGCCGTGTCCTCCAAAGCTCTACGGTCAGTGTCCCACCTCACCCTGTGTCCAACCACCCAGTGCTTGAGGCCCCCACCCACAGCACCTGGTTAAACAACAACTCAACTCTATAAAACACTTTCCTTGTCTGAAAACCTGCTCCTGGTCTTCACCTTCCACCCAGGCCATGCTCTCTTCTCACTGCTGCCATCAGGGAGAAGATTCAGGAGCCTCAGGACTCTCACCACCAGGTTCAGGAACAGTTATTACCCCTCAGCCATCAGGCTCTTGAACTAGAGGGGATAACTTCACTCATCCCATCATGAACTCTTCCCACAACCTACGGACTCACTTTCAAGGACTCATCATCTCATGTTCTCGATATTTATTTATTATTATAATTTTGTGTTTACAATTTATTGTCTTTTACGCATTGGTCGTTTGTCCGTCCTATTGAGTGCAGTCTTTCATTGATTCCATTGTGTTTCTTTGTACTGACTGAATGCCCGCAAGAAAATGAACCTCAGGGATGTACATTCTGTATATGGTGACATATATGTACTTTGATGATCAAGTTACTTCGATCGTGCTTTCACTGCACACAGTTTCCTGGAGGAACTCTGCAGATCAGGCAGCATCTATGGAGGCGTACAGTCAACATCTTGGGCCGTGTCATGATGAAGTGTCAGAGCCCCAAGCGTCAGCTGTTTATTCCTTTCCGCAGATGCTGCCTGACCTGCTGAGTTCATCCGGCATTTTGCGTGCGCTGCTCTGGATTACCCGCATGAATTAGGCCATTTGTCCCATCGAGTTTGCACCACCATTTCATCATGGCTGATCCAATTTCCCGCTCAGCCCCAATCTCCTGTCTTCTCCCCGTATCCCTTCGTGCCCTGACCGATCAAGTACCTATCGACCTCTGCCTTAAATATACATGAAGATTTGGCCCCCACAGCTGCCTGTGGCAACAAATTCCACAGAATCACCACTCTCTGGCTACAGAAATATCTCCTCGTCTCCATTGTAAAAGCATGTCCCTCTATTCTGAGACTGTACCCTTTTTGTGTGTTTCTGATCATTGACTTGTTTGAAGTGAAATTTGTTATTTTGCGGAAAAGTACAGTGCAGAGATATAAACTTATTGTAAATTAAAACAACAAATATTGCAAACAAAAGGAATACTGAGGTAGTGTTCAAGGTAATCTTCCATTCGGAAATCTGATTTCGGAGGGAATAGTGAGGGAGTGTTCATGGGTTCAGTCTCCATTCAGAAATCTGATGGTGCAGGAGAAGAAGTTGTTCCTGAATTGTTGAGTGTGTGTCTTTGGGCTCCCGTACCACCTCCCTGATGGTAACAATGAGAAGAGGAGATATCAGACCATACCCCCATGATCCATTGTGTTTCAGGCATCAGTCCATGATTTGTCAAATTCGCCACGGATGTCTGTGTGTTTAGATTTTCCCATATCTGTGTCTCTCACTAGCAGAAGCACCATCACACACAAAAAAAAAGCTGTAATCTCAGCAAAAATCTTTGAATTCCAGAAACCTGAAATCCCACACCAGCAGGTTCAAGAGCATCTACTTCCCAACAGCCATCATGTTGGAGTGAGATAGCACAGAAACAGGCCTTGTGGCCCAACTGGTCTACGTGAGCATGATTCTCATCCAAGTCAGTCCCACTTGCCAGCATTTGGCACGTCCCTCTAAACCAGGGGTTCCCAACCTTTTTTATGCCATGGACCAATACCACTGACGGAGGGGTCCATGGACCCCAGTTAGGGGACCCCTGATCTAACCCTTTGCTGCCCATGTACTGGTCCAAGTAATTTTAAATGTTGCAAATGTATCTGCCTCAGGTACTTCTGCTAGCAGCTTGGTCAGAGTCTGGAATTGTATGGACTTACAGAAACTAGTCTCCCCTCCCCATGGTCTCTGCCTACACTTCTCACTGTCTCAGTAAAGCAGCCATCATAATCATAGACCCCACCCACCCCAGACATTTTCTCTTCTTCCTTCTCCCATTGGGCAGAACACACAAAAGCCCGAAAGCATGTCCCACCAGGCCCAAGGACAGCGTCTACACCACTGTATTCAGACAATTGAACAGTTCTCCAGTACCATAAGATGGACCCTTGACCTCAAAATCTACCTTGTTATGACCTTGCATCTTATTATCTGCCTGCACTGCACTTTCTCTATAGCTGTAACACTTTATGCTGCATTCTGTTATTGTTTTCCCTTGCTGTACCTCAATGCACCGTGTAATGGTCTGATCTGTGTGAACAGTCTGCAAGACAAGCTTCTCACTGTATCTCAGTACGTGTGACAGTGATAAACAGAGTTACCAGTTTAGTGATTCACACCCCTACCCTGTCTACCCCTTTCGAGCCCTCCCTGCCCCACTAACACTGTCTGCTCTGGAACAGTGTGCAGGTTGGGAGTGAGCCTGACGTGAGTGACAGTTTGTGCGCTACCCGCTACACCGGACCCCTCGAGCACATCATTTGGAAGAAACTACACCGGGCCCTGGAGCCGGGTAAGTTGTGGGGTTGGGGAAGGTGGTGGGGGGTTCTGCTTTTTCAGTGAAGTCCAGTAGATGGTAGAACTTTCTCCCAAACTTTGGTGCTGGTCACTCCCTCACTGGACTCTTCTCACCTCCAAGTACAGAATTGCACCGTCCGCACACTCCTGGGGTCAGACACAGAGTGAACCTCCCTCCACGTCGTCCCATCGGGGTCAGACACAGAGTGAACCTCCCTCCACACTGTCCCATCACACACTTCCAGGGTCAGACACAGAGTGAAACTCCCTCCACACTGTCCCATCACACACTCCCGGGGTCAGACACAGAGTGAATCTCCCTCTACACTGTCCCATCACACACTCCCAAGGTCTGACACAGAGTGAAACCTCCTCCATAATGTCCCATCACACACTCCCGGGGTCAGACATTGAATGAAGTTCCTTCCACACAATCCTATCACACACCATCCTATCACATACTCCCGGGGTCAGACGCAGAGTGAAGCTCCCTCCATAACGGGGTGCATTCACAAAGCATACCTCCTTAGGTGGTCTGTTTCTGGTCTCCTGTTGCCCCCCTGACTGCTCTGTCCCACCACCTGGATATGTATAGATGGATCTAACCTTCTCTTCACTCTTCAACCCTTCTCTCTGTTTAATTTCAGCCCCTGCTCAGTTGACCTTCGACCCTGCCACAGCACACCCAAGCCTGGTGCTCTCAGATGACCTGACCAGCGTGTGGGAGGTCGGCGAGCAGCGCGAGGTGCCCAACAATCCCGAGCGCTTTGATAAGTGCGTCAACGTGCTGGCGGCCCAGGGCTTCACCTCCGGGAGACATTACTGGGAGGTGGGTGTTGGCGGGAAGACCAAGTGGGACCTGGGGGTGGCCAACGAGTCTGTCGACCGCAAGTCGGTGGTCAAGGCAAATCCGGCCAATGGCTACTGGACGCTCCGCCTGAGGGACGGCGACCAGTTCTGGGCGGGCACCTTACCCTGGAGGCGATTGCCCATCCCGAAGAAGCCGAGGAGGATCGGGCTGTTCCTGGACTACGAAGATGGCTGCCTTTCTTTCTACAACGCTGACGACATGTCCCACATGCTGACGTTCCGTCAGAACTTCACGCAGAAGGTCATCCCCTTCTTCAGCACCTGCTTCAGTGAGGGGGGTCTCAACTCCGAGCCCCTCCAACTCCTCCATTCCAACCTCTAGTGGCAGAAGGTTACCCGCCCTGCCCTGGCCTGATGGGGTGGTGGGGCAGATCCCGTTCTCCATTAACACCACCCTGATCTCCTCCCCTTTCCCTACCCCACTCACTTCCAACTCTCCTCAGCTCTCCGGTTCCTCCCTCTCTCGCCCCTACCAGTGCTGCTAAATCGCCACCCCACCCCCAAAACCACTGCAACTCTCTTCAGCTCTTCTCCCCCACCCCTCCCCTCCCTTCCTTCCCCATACCACTGGTGCCAATTCCCCTCAGCTCTCCCCTCCCTGTGGATGTCCCACAACTCCCCCCCCCAACTCTTTAGCACACGTGTCCCAGTGTGGAGGGGGTGAGGTGAACAAGGCACAGATACAGTGACCAGGTCGATGAGCCTGGAATGGGGCAGCAGCCAGATGGGGGATCCCCGAGACCATATCCTTCAGTTTATCAGAATCCCGACATTTCAAATTATACATTTTATTCTATTTTATGCTCTAATCTGTGATTTTTGCCACCTTCAATCTGTAACAAAGCAAATGCTGGATTTTTGATTACTTTGCACCTTAAGCAGGAGAAATCTCTTGCCAGTTTGGAGGCCAATCGGCCCTCTGTGTGTAGGACCGCCCGTTTGCTGGTGGTGTTACTGTGACTCCTGTCTGTCGGCTCTGCACCATGTCTGTGACGCCAGCAGAGGGCAGCAGTGCCCACTGAAGGCAAGAATTTCAAATGAAGAACTGATTGTTGCTTCAAGCTCAAAATATATTATTAAAAGTCAAATTAATCCAATGCAACTGTGACTAATTTATTTTTCAATAGTTGACTTCCTTTGTTTTTTGGAAGAATGAGGGGGGGGATCTCATTGAAAGGCCTGGATAACAGATGTAGAGAGGATGTTTCTTCGTGGGGGTGTCTAGGACCAGAGGGCACAACCATTGAAGGATGTCCATTTTGAACAGAAGCGTAATTTCTTTAACCAGAGGGTAATGACTCTGGAAAGCATTGAGCCCAGATAGTGTCCCTGGCTGTGTCCTTAGATCCTGTGTGGATCAGCTAGTGGGATATTTGTTGATATTTATAACCCCCCTCCCTGCTTTCACCAACTTTAAGAAGAGCAGTACTTGAGAAAAGCAGGGTAAGGTGCCTTGTGGTTCTAACTTCTACCATCCTGAAGTGCTTTGAGAGGCTGGTCATTGCACATATTAATTCCAGCCTTGCAGACCACTTCAACTCACTGCAAATTGACCTCTGGGCCAAAGCAGGTCCCTGGCCCTCTAGACAGTAAAAGACATCTACATTACATTGTCGTTTATTGACACAGCTCTGCCTTCAATACAATATTTCCAAGTGAACTCATCACCAACCTTGGGACCATGAGAATTAATACCTCCTTCTGCAACTGGATCCTTCACCTCCTAACCTACTGACTGATATGGGTAAAGGCAGGCGACAACACCCCCACGAGGTGGGTAAAGGCAGGCGACAACACCCCCACGAGGTGGGTAAGGGCAGGCGACAACACCCCCACGAGGTGGGTAAAGGCAGGCGACAACACCCCCACGAGGTGGGTAAGGGCAGGCGACAACACCCCCACGAGGTGGGTAAGGGCAGGCAGCAACACCCCCACGAGGTGGGTAAAGGCAGGCGACAACACCCCCACGAGGTGGGTAAGGGCAGGCGACAACACCCCCACGAGGTGGGTAAGGGCAGGCAGCAACACCCCCACGAGGTGGGTAAGGGCAGGTGGCAACACCCCCACCACGTGGGTAAGGGCAGGCGACAAAACCCCCACCACGTGGGTAAGGGCAGGCGGCAACACCCCCACCACGTGGATAAGGGCAGGTGGCAACACCCCCACGATGTGGGTAAGGGCAGGCGGCAACACCCCCACGAGGTGGGTAAGGGCAGGCAGCAACGTCCCCACCACGTGGGTAAGGGCAGGCGGCAACACCCCCACCACGTGGGTAAGGGCAGGTGGCAACACCCCCACCACGTGGGTAAGGACAGGCAGCGACAGCGGTGCCAACTCCATTCTCTGTGCACTCACGACTGCTCAGCCGGATTCTGCTCCAACTCCAGTTACGAGTTCGCAGATGATGCACCCATTGTATCTTTAACAACAGCGAGTACAGGAACGAGGTAATGACCTTTGCCTCCATGTTAACAAAATGAAAGAGCACATGCTCTGTCTACATCGACAGTATTGAAGTTCAGAACTTCAGGTTAACATTCAACGATGGTCTGTCCTGGTCCAATCCATAGCCAAGAAAGCTCACCAATGCCTCTGCTCCCACAGGAGCCTAAAGGAAGTTGTTTTGTCCCCATTGGCCCTCACCGATTTTTATTGATACACCACAGACAGTTTCTGTGATGTGCTGAGCTCTGTCCACAACCCTCTGCAGGTTCTCGTGGCCACCGTTGCCATATCAAGCCTGAAAGGTGAGGATACCACCGCCTTGAGGCATCGCCTCGTGAGGATGTCCTCGGTGGTGGGGAGGCGAGTGCCCATGATGGGAGCGGGCCGAGTTTGCAGCTCTTTTCAGCCTGGTGCCCTGGAGTCACCGTATCAGATGGTGATGCAGCCAGCCAGCCAGCATGGAAACACCAATGCTTTCGAGTGGAGAAACCAACAAAATGTGCTGGACCACAGGTAAAGCCTCCCCACCACTGAGCACATCTACACAGAGCATTGTCACAGGAAAGCAGCATCCATCATCAGGGACCCCCAGCACCCAGGCCACGCTCTCGTCTCACTGCCACCATCAGGAAGGAGGTACAGGAGCCTCAGGACCCACACCGCCAGGTTCAGGAACAATTATTACCCCTCAACCATCAAGTTTTTGAACCAGAGGAGATAACTTCACTCACCCCAAAACTGAACTGTTCCCACAACCTATGGATTCACTTTCCATGACCCTTCATCTTGTGTTCTCAATGTTTATCGTTCATCTAATTTTTATTATTTTACTTGTTTTTTAAATTTCTTAGTGTTTACTATGAGCACTGGCAATAAAATAGATCTCAGGGTTCTATGTGGTGATATATATTGATAACAAATTTACTTTGAACTTTAGAATGCTCTCCAAGGTACATTTATAGAATTTAACAAATCCCCTCAAACTCCTAATGAATTAGAGCCACTGGCATATCTTCCTTGTGATTGCATCAGTTTGCACCAGAATAGATATTGACACCAGAAACTGCGGCTGTTGAAAATCTGGGAATTTTTAAAAATCGGGAATGCTGGGACTATTCAGCAGGTTAGGCAGCGGCTGTGGGGCAAGTTCCCCTTTCCGGCGAGAGGGGCTCAGACAAGTTTCGGGGCACTCCTGTGCTGCTGACTGGAATCCCAGCTCCCTGGCTGTTGTTGTCACCAAGGGGAGCAAGTCTGCGTGTGGTGGTGTGTATCTGCAGGTTCAGGGTCGGTTTCAATGATAGCAAAATATCACAAATCAACGACGTGTGGAGATTTCGTCACCTCACCCTGAGATAGTCTTCATCCCTCAATCAACACCTTCATCCTTCACCCTGGGGTTGTCTTCATGCTTTAATCAACACCTTTGTCCCTCACCCTGGGATAGTCTTCGTCCCTCAATCAATGCCTTCGTCCTTCATCCTGGGGTAATCCTCATCCCTCACGTTAGATAGTCTTCATCCTTCACCCTCAGGTAGTCTTTATCACTCGCCTGGGGTAGTTTTCATCCCTCAGCCAATGGTACTAAAGCAAACCAGCTTATCCAGATTCATCATGGCTGCATACGCAACAGTTCTGCCCATGATTGCAAGGAACTGCAGGGAAATTGTTCTTTTTTCCCTACTCCCAACGGGGAGGAGGCTACATAGCATCCACGCCAGGACCACCAGACTGTTTCCTCCAGCAGTAATGCTCTGCACACAACCCACCCCACCAGCACTACTTTATCATTTCATTTCAGAGTCACCTCAGTACAGATACTCCTGCACCTAGTGTCATTTGGATATGCAATCAATGTCCATGTAGATATGTTTTGTTTTATTTATATATATGTGTGTGTGTGTGTGTATATGTATATATAAAGTAAAGGCATCCGTTAGTCTTGCGAGACCATGGATCTGCGCCTGGAAAGTTTTCACTCTCCAGGGCACAGGCCTGGGCAAGGTTGTGTGGAAGACCAGCAGTTGCCCATGCTGCAAGTCTCCCCTCTCCACAACACCAGTGTTGTCCAAGGGAAGGACATTAGGACCCACACAGCTTGGCACCGGTGTCGTCGCAGAGCACTGTGTGGTTAAGTGCCTTGCTCAAGGACACAACACATTGCCTCGGCTGGGGCTCGAACTCACAACCTTCAGGTTGCTAGTCGAACGCCTTCACCACCTGGCCATGTGCCCACACTATGTATATATGTGTATGTACATTATGTATGTGTGTGTATATATGTGTGTATGTACATTATGTGTGTGTGTATATGTGTATGTACATATGTATATATGTGTGTGTGTGTATGTATGTATGTATATTTAGCTTTCTTATATATTTATGTTTTGAGTGTGTGTGTTTGTTTTTTGTGCGGTATTATTAGATGCAGAGTAACAACTATGTTGTTCTCTGTTACACTGTGTACTGGAAATGACCTTAAACAATCCGGAATCTTGAAGGGTTGTGGGCACAGCTCAGTACTTCACAGAGATCAGCCTCCCCCCCACAGACTTCCACACTTCTCACTGCCCCACCACAGTAGCCAACAACCCCACCCACCCCAGACATTCCCTCCTCTACCCCACTCAATAGTAATGAGACTATTGTACCAGCTCTCGGGCACGAGCAATCAGACCCTTGACCTCACAAACTACTTTAGTCACACAGCACAGAAACCACCTAACTAGTCCATGCCAAACTATTAATCTACCAATATTACCTCATTATGATCTTGTGCCTGCCTGCACGCACTGCACTTTCTCTGTAACTGTGACACTTTATTCTGCATTCTTTTATTGTTTTACCTTGTTCTACTCCAATACAAGTTTTAATATGTGGATGGTATTTTTTCACTACCTCAGTAAATGTGACAATGGTAACCCAATCTACCAATCTGTATATTCATAGTAACAGAACACGTAGCACAGAAACAAACCCTCAGCTCACCTAGTTTGTACCGGGCTATTAATCTGCCTAGTCTCATTGAACTGCACCCGGACCATAACCCTCCACACCCCGCTATCCATGTACCGATCCAAATTTCTCTTCAATGTTGAAATGGAACCTGTATCTACCACTTCCACTGGCAGCTCGTTCCATACTCTCACCACCCTCTGAGTGAAGATGTTCCCCCTCATGTCCCCTTTTAACATTTCACCTTTCATCCCTAACCTATAACCTCTAGTTCTAGTCTCACCCAACCTCAGTGCAAAAAGCCTGCTTGCACTCACCCTATCTATACCCCTTGTTGTTTTGAACCTCTATCAAATCTCCCATAATCTATGATCTCGGGAACAAGCCCCAACCTGTTCAACCCTTCCCTATAACTCAGGTCCCCAAGTCCTGGCAACGTCCTGGTAAATTTTCTCTGCACTCTTTCAATCTTATTGCTATCTTTCCTGCAGGTCGGTGACCAGACAGGCACACATTGTCTGTGGGACCCTATGGTGCATTTTCGAGGGCTCATTTTTCTTTTCAATATGATGTGACACTGAAAGGGGACTCGATGGAGAATAACTGGTCACGGCACAGGCGGCTTGGGCCTGAAGGACCGGTTACTTGTATCTCTTTATTTTGTTTAGAGATACATTGCCCTTGCAGCCCTTCGAACCACACCGTCCAGCAACCCCCTAGAATAATCACAGGACAATTTACAATCACCAATTACCTTCCGAAATGATACGTCTTTAGACTGCGGCGGGAAACCCACGCTCTCACGGGGATTCATTGTCCATTCAGAAATCCGTTGGCGGAGAGGAAGAAGCTGTTCCTGAAACACTGAGTGTGAGTCTTCATGCTCCTGTACCTCCTCCCCAATGGTAGCAGCGAGAAGAAGGCAAGTCCTGGACAGTGAGGGCCCTCGGTGATGAATGTCGCTTTTCACTCCACACCTGCTGCTCGAGCTGTCGAGTTCCCCTGGTCACTCGTCCTGTGGGTTTGTAATGGGGACACGTTTTCAGTTTGGACCTTCATAGGAGACCTTGCCAGAGAATTGGTTATCAGGATGTTCAGACAGAGAATAGGTTATAAAGTTGGCACAACATCATGGGCCTAAGGACCTGTACTGTGCCTTAATGCACTGGGTTCTGTAGTCACTGAAGTTTAAAGAAAGGGGGGGGATCTCATTGAAACCTACAAAATATTGAAAGGCCTCAATAAGGTGGATGTGGAGAGGATGTCCCCCAATAGTGGGGGAGTCCAGGGTCAGAGGACACACACTCAGAATAGAGGGATGTCCACTTGGGGCAGTGATGAGGAGGAATTTTCTTTTAGCCAGAGTGGTGAATCTGTGTAATTCCCCGCCACAGACGGCTGTGGAGGCCAAGTCATTGAGTATATTTAAAGCAGAGGTTGACAGGTTCCTGATTCGTCAGGGTGTCAAAGGTCACAGGGAGAAGGCAGGTGAATGGGGTTGAGAGGAAGAATAAGCAGCAGAGATGGAATGGTGGGGCAGACCCGATGGGCCAAATGGCCTAATTCTGCTCCCATGTCTCGTGATCATAATATATATCGCACGGAGATATATCATTGGGTGGAATTCAGCGCCGCCATCATCTTGTTAAACACCGGTAAGTTTAAAACCCGGATCTGAGATTCCAGAGTGTTTGATGTCGTTACCAGTACTGGAGCGTGAAGGAGAACAAAATAATTGTTGCTCCGGGCCCGATACAGCGCAAAGACACACAATACGATAATGAGCACAATAATAAAAAAACACACAATCAATATCAAGAAAGATCGTTTATTTGGGATACAGTACTTCACTGGCAGGGCCGCGGATGATTTGATGGAACTTGCAGAGATTATCCCCCGAGCTACGGCCAACAAACACGGTAAATCTCCCCAAACAGCAAGGCTGACCAACACCACCGCGACCGTATATTTACCGTCAGTCCGGCGTCGCTGACCGACACACAATCAGTCTCTGTATGTAAGGTACCCCGGTTTGTGACACTTGTTAGTGCCGCAGCGGACTGCGGAGGCTGAGAGACTGGACAGTGCGACAGTGTAATCCCCTTCACAAACTCCCGCGCAGGTTTCCCGTCAGGACAACCACCGCGTGTTTATATATATGCTGTTTTTATTAGTATTCTGTTCTTTATGCTTTGTGGTTTTTTTTGTACTGCGTCGGACGCAGAGTAACAATTATTTGGTTCTCCTTCCTGGAAAATGACATTAAACTATCTTGAATCCAGGAACAGAGTTCTGTTCCTGTTCTGGGTGGGAAGTGGCGAGAGAGGGAGGGAGAGGGAGAGAGGGGAGAAAGGGAAGGAAGCGCATCCCATTCGGGGGCCAGTGGTTACACGCGCGTTTCCTGCACACGGCCTCTCGTTGTCACAGCGGACACCTGAAGCCAAGAGCGGACGATTCGCAGGACTCTCCGGCCGAGACCCGTGGTCAATCCTAGCCCAGAAATGAAGAGACCCCCGGGGTTCCCGCTGTGGATCTGGCTCGGCGCCCTGAGCGGACCAGGTGAGGGAAGGGTTTCGGGAGAAGGGGGTCCCAGTTCCAGCTGTCTCCGCCGGGAGATGTTTTCGGAAATTGGTACATCGCTCCTCACCCGCGCCCAGAGGACGAGAGGTGGGGGTCCTCTCCCGGGACATCTCCTGAGCGGGCTGCCTCTGGTCCCGTCGAGGGGGCGAGCCCTCCGGACCTGCCCCTACTCCGGGCGGGGTGAGTGAGGGCGGCTGACCGGACGGTCGGAGGCCGGTCCGGGTGCGGGGTGAGCTGGGACCCATCTTTCTCCTTGGTTGGGGGAGCTGCGGCTCTTGGCTTCAGGTGTCCGCAGAGACGGCCGGAGATCGGCGCGGCCGCGGTCAGTCCGGGATCCGATGTCCCTGTCCCGGACCGTCCCTTATCGGAGTGTCCGGAGCCCTAACGGAGGGTCGCACTCTTCAGGGGTAGGGAATGGAGTTGTGGGGAGTCAGTTATCGCCTCAAGCTAGGGGGGTGACTGTCGCTCCTCCCCACTCCGTTCACCTGCCCCTATCTACACCTTCTAATCCTTCCATCTCCCCATTCCCACTCTTCCCTTCTTCCCCTCCCCTCCTCCCTTCGCCCCCTCTCACCCTCTCTTCCTTCCTCCCTTCTCCCCCTCCGCTCCCCCTCCCCGTCTCTCCCTCTCCCCCTCCCCATCTTCCCCTCTCCCTACCCCTCCTCTCCCCCTCTTTCCATCCCTCCCTCTTTCTCCCCTCCCTCTCTCCCATCTCCCCTTCTCCCCATCTCTCTCTCCCTCTCCTCCTCTCCCCTCTCCCATTTCCCCTCTCCCTCTCCCCTCTCTCCTCCCTTCTCCTCCTCTCCCTCTCTCCCCTTCTCTTTCTCTCTCTCTCTCTCATCATCTCTACCCCTCCTTCCCACCTGCTCCCCAACTCTCTTTCCACTCTTCCCCTTTCCTCTCTACTCCCTTCTTCCCTGTCCCCTCACATCTCTCTCCCTCCCCTCCTCAACCTCTCTCTCCCCCTCTCCTCCTTCCACCTACCCCTCACCTTTCCCTTGTCCTCTACTTTGATCCTTCTCCCTCCTATTCCCTGACACTCCAGTCCACCCTCTCCCTTGCCCTGTCCCTACACCTCGACATCTTCTTCCCCCTCCACCCTCCAAATGCTACCTTGGAGATTTGGTTGGGTTTTGCCGTTGGCTCTCTAAGCTGCCCGGGTGCGCGGCCACGCAGTGACTGAAATGCTCCCATGCACATAGCCTTCGTTGTCATGCAGCGCAATTTTCTTTGATCTAAAGTTTTATTAAAGTGCTGCACAGCTTTCTGGCCACGTAAAAATTTCCTGCTCAGAGTCAGAGCAAAGGTCGGTCTGCTCAGGTGTGTTAAAAGAACAGAAGGAATACTGACCTTCGGTAACGCAGCCACGTTTGAAGAGTGTGATTTTGGTAGGAATTGTGATCGTGGTGGTCTGGGGATTGCAAGTTGATGCCCTGGAGCAAAGAACATTATGTGGTGGGTAATCCCCCTGATCTATATAAACAATTCTGCCCTCTCTGTCCACCCCACCTTTGGCCTGATTTCGCTCCAAACTCCTTTTATTAAATCCTTCAGTGCAATGTAGTCATCGAATGGCAATTCTCGCTGTGTGTGCCTTTTGTAATCGGTAACCTTCGTGTTGGTGTGTCTCGGTCCAGCACCAGAAGCATGGGCTCAAAGAGTTGGCCATGCTAGTGCCCACCAGAGGGGCCTAAAGTGGGCATGGAAGAGCTAATGTTACACAAGGATTAATCTGCTGACGAGGCTATGAGGGGTAATTAACAGTGAGTATGGTCGATGTGGGAGAGGATTCTGATGGACAAATTGATCTTGATTTGATTGTTTTTCGTTGATGTTTCACAGTTGGCAAGATGTTGCCATGATTTTTTTTCTGAATATTGACATTAAAATGTCATGTTTTTCTCAGCATGGGGGCCGTTGCCCAGTGGTGAGATAAATTGAACTGGTTTATGTTGTCACATGTACCAAGATACAGATCATCTCGAAACATCAAGGTTGGACAGGGTAAAACAATAACAGAATGCAGAGTAAAGTGTCACAGTTGCAGTGAAAGTGCAGTGCAGACGGACAATAAGGTGTGAGATCATAACGGGGTAGATTGTGAGGTCAAGAGTTCATCTTATCATTGGGGTTTGTCCTGTAGTCTGATAACAGTGGGGTAGAAACTGTCCTTGGGCCTGGTGGGACGTGCTTTCTCTGATAACAGTGGGGTAGAAACTGTCCTTGGGCCTGGTGGGACATGCTTTCACTGATAACAGTGGGGTAGAAACTGTCCTTGGGCCTGGTGGGACGTGCTTTCACTGATAACAGTGGGGTAGAAACTGTCCTTGGGCCTGGTGGGACATGCTTTCACTGATAACAGTGGGGTAGAATCTGTCCTTGGGCCTGGTGGGACGTGCTTTCACTGATAACAGTGGGGTAGAAACTGTCCTTGGGCCTGGTGGGACGTGCTTTCACTGATAACAGTGGGGTAGAATCTGTCCTTGGGCCTGGTGGGATGTGCTTTCACTGATAACAGTGGGGTAGAATCTGTCCTTGGGCCTGGTGGGACGTGCTTTCAGGCTTTTGTATCTTCTGCCCGATGGGAGAGGGGAGAAGAGAGAATGTCTGGGGGTGGGTGGGGTCTTTGTTTGCTGGCTGCTTTACTGAGACAGTGAGAAGTGTAGACAGAGTCTATGGAGGGGAGAGAGACTGGTGTCTAACTCTGTACAAGTAAAGTTTTTAATGTATTTTGTAGAGCTGGCGTTGCAGGGAATTAGTTAGGAATTTGTAGGTGAGATAGAAGTTAAAGATGAGCTTTATTTGTCACGTGTACGTTGAAGCATCATTTGCGTCAACGGCCAACACAGTCCGAGGATGCGCTGGGGGCAGCCCACAAGTGACACCATGCTTCCAGCGCCAACATAGTGTGCCAACAGGGCACTAACTTGACTGGTATGTTTTTTTGCAAGGGGGATGAGCAGTAAGGGTTGAGTGGAAATTTGGAGGACAGAGCCAGGCTGCTGAGAAGGGTGGTACTGAGGCAGGTGACATGTGAGCTGATGTATCGGCTGTCAAAGGTGGGGACTGCACAAGGAATGCAAATCTCAGTAGGATTTTTTCAGCTCTCTGGAAGTGACACAGCTGGTTACTGAAGTTGTCATCAGTCTCATAGGGCATCCGGGCCCTGTCACCAGAGGCACAAAGGACAGACGGCAGGAAGTTCAACCGTCATGAAGCTCCAGGAAGGTCTCTAACGCAGGACTGTGTTTGATGCCGGGCCTCATCTTGGAAAGGGTGTGCAGGACATGAAGAGGATGCAGAGGATGTCAGATTCAGAATCCGATCAAAGAATCACCCGGATCCTGCCTGGACTAGAGAGCACATCTTATAAAACACACCTGATCAGACCACACTGTGTTCAGTCTGGTCGTCTCATTATAGGAAGGATGTGGAGTGCAGAGATTTACCAGGATGATTCCTGGACTAGACAGCATAGGTTGAGTGAGCTTGGGCTTTTCTGTTTGGGGTGAATGAGGATGAGAGGTGACAAGATAATGAGGCATAGCTTGGGTGGACAGCCAGAAACTTTTTCCCAGGGTGGAACTGGCTAATGGGAGGGGTTATAACTTTAAGGTGATCGGAGTAAAGGGATGTCAGAGGTATCTTTTTACACAGAGTGGTGGTAGAGACAGGTACATTAGGGACATCTAAGAGACTCTTAGATAGGCACATGGATGATAGAAAATTAAGGGTTATGTAGGAGGGAAGAGTTAGATTAATCTTAGAGCTGGTTAAAAGGCTGGCACAACATCATGCGCTGAAGGGCCTGTACTGTAATGTGGACATTTGTAACAAATAGCTGGAATTTGGATTGGACTATCTGGTCAGCTGGAAACCCATCCAATCAAAATCTCCAAAAAAGGAGACAGAACTTAACAAGATATAAAATCAAAGTCAGGCTTATTGTCATCTGCACAAGTCCATGTGTGCACAGGTGCAGTGAAAACCTTGCAGCAGCGTCACAGGTACAGACTGTCAGATACACAAGAAAAACATAAACATACAATTGTGCATCATTTCATAAGAAAGAATACCATTAGAACCAAATCTTTTTGCAAAGTGATAAAAGAGGTCATAGTGTTGCTGGACTGTAGTGACCAGGGTTGTGCTGGTTGATTCAAGAACCTGTTGGTCAAAGGGAGGTGGAGACTCACAACACCAGGTTCAAGAACAGTTACAACCATCAGGCTCTTGAACAAAGGGGTTAACTACACTCACTTGCCCATCCATTGAGATGTTTCCACAATCAACAATCTCACTTTAAGGGTTCTTTATCTTGTTATCTCATGTTCTCATTATTTATTAGTATTTATTTATATTTGCATTTGGACAGTTTGTTGTCTTCTGAACTCTGGTTGCTATCTCATTGATCCTAGAGTTACTATTCCATAGATTCACTGAGTATTCCCACAAGAAAATAAATCTCATATAATGACATATATGTACTCAGATAATAAAAGTTACTTTGAACTTTGAACCTGGTGGTGTGGGACAATTCAGGACCTGGATATGCTTCACTGCATGATGTTAGCCCAATATCTTGGGCTGAAGGGTTCTATGTTCTAACTGCTCGCTGAAAGAGTTAACATTGACCTGATGAGCAGGGTGCCTACATCCCTACAACTTCAACATATCAGAGTGTTGAATATCCTGGTTATAGCTGAACAAGATACAGGATTGTGCGCCCCAACCCTACGACTCACTGAGCTCTCAAGAACATAGGTTGTTGTATGGTTCTCCATCTCCCTCTCGAGGTGTGGTGGACGAGTCATGTTTATGGCAGAAGATCATTGGTCAGACTGCACTGGAGCTAACGTATCAGAAGTGTTTGATGGCTCTGGAGAGGGGATCACAGTGAAACCTATCAAATATTGAAAGGCCTAGATACAGTGGAAGTTTTCTATAGTGGGAGAGTCTAGGACCAGAGGGCACAGCCTCAGAATAGAGGGATGTCTATTTAGAACAGAGATGAGGAGGAATTTCTTTAACCAGAGGGTGGTGAATCTGTGGAATTCATTGCCACAGACAGCTGTGGAAGCCAAATCATTGGGTGTATTTAAATGGAAGTTCAAAAGGTTCTTGACTAGTCAGGGTGTCAAAGGTTATGAGGAGAAAGCAGGCATTGGGGTTGGGAGGGATAATAAATCAACCCCAATCAAATGGCAGAGTAGACTTAATGGGCCAAATAGCCTAAGTCTCTTTGCGATTCCATAGTAGTGGAAACGGACCAGGGAAATTTGCAACCAGATTTCATAAACACAAAACAATCTGCAAATGCTGGGAATCCAGAGCAACACACACAAAATGCTGGAGGAACTCAGCAGGTCAGGCAGCATCTGTGGAAAGGGATAAACAGTTGAAGTTTTGAGCTGAGACCCTTCATCGGTACTCAAACCAGACTTCATGGTCTGTATCTTAGCAAATGTCTGGAAAATCAGTGGGAATGGTTGGGCTGAGTTGTTCTCCAACCTTGGCAATCCATTGGCAAACATTTTGTCACCATACAAGGAAACATCATCAGTGTGCTGTTCACTTGCAGGGTGCCCTCCAACTGATTGATAAGTAGATAAAAGCCAAGCACTTGGAGAGCACATCACAAGTGAACAGTGCACTGATGGGGTCTCCTTGTATGGTGATGAAACATTTGAAAATGGATTGGCAAGGTCGGAGAACAACTCAACCCAACCGTCAACCACCAGAGCTACCCATTTTCCCAGTTATTTCCATCAGTGGGAATGTATTCAATGAAGAGCAGTTTGGATTTGATAGAACAGTGATCACTTTATTTGGAAGTTGAATAATGTACAAATAAGGAAATGATTTCTGAATCTTGGGTAATCTGGTGAAAATGGATTTGTGGTTTTTATGTACAGAAATTAAATACCGCATAATGAATTTAAGTGATTTTCAAATAACTCCTGTCAGATCCTGGGGTTTCACAATCAGGCACTCAGGAAGCATTAGTGTGTGGGGCCTCACCTCAGGAGAACTGCACCCTTGGGAAGATTTGATAGAGGTATACGAAATATTGAGGGGTATAGAACAGATAAATGAAAGCAGGCTTTTTCTACTCAGGTTGGGTGAGACTAGAACCAGAGGTCTTGGTTAAGGGTGAAAAGGTGAAATGTTCAAAGGGAACCTGGGAGGGAGATCCTTCACTCAGAGGATGATGAGAGTGTGGAACGAGCTGCCAGTGGAAGTGGGTTCAATTTCAACACTTAAGAGAAATTTGGATGGGTACATGGATGGGAGGGGTACGGAGGGATATGGTCCAGGTGCAGGTCCATGGGACCTGGCAGATCAATGGTTCAGCATGGACTAGATGGGCCGCAAGGCCTGTTTCTGTGCTGTAGTGTCTGATTCCTCTAAGACCAGTGAGCGGCCTTTAATTTGTGTTTTTTTTTTGCATGAAACTGTCCTGGGAGGGGGTGTGATCTGAGTGAGCAATGCTTTGTGCAAACATTTCAAGAAAGTTTTTGAGAAGTGCGTAGTGGAACAGATGACACAACAGGTTATGATTAATGTTGGTCTCCGTCTAAACCAACAGCAAAGGTAAACTTTCAAACTCTTTAATGATTGCTTGTGATGTATATCCAGTGGTACCTCTTGCTACAAATAAAGTGGACATACTGCATGTTCGTGACCCATCCACTTCAAGGTTCAATGTTTTGTGTATTCAGAGATGCTCTTCTGCACATCACTGTATGGATATTTGAGTTACTATCACCTTTCTGATGGTTTGAACCAGTCTGGCCATTCTCCTTTGAGCTCTCTCATGAACAAGGCGTTTTCACCCACAGAACTGCCACTCACCGGATGTTTTGTTTTGTTTTCTGCTCCATTCTCCGTAAACTCCGGAGACTGTTGTGCATGAAAATTCCAGGAGATCAGCAGGTTTCTGAGACACTCAAACCACCCCATCTGGCACCAACAATCATTCCACAGTTGAAGTCACCTAGAGGAGATGGATGAAGGGATTTAACCAGGGTGGGTGGGGGAAATCTGAGTGTTGACCTTGGGTGAAGGGGTGTGCATCAAGGAGGCGAGGGAGGGGATTTGACAAGCGAGGCAGGTAAGGTGTGGAGAGAGGTTCCCAGGAGCTGAAGGGAGAGGAGTTACATTGACCAAGAAAATAGACCCCCAGTAAACTCTATAGAGGCAGGCCATTCGGCCCTTTGATCCTGTTCCAACACCCAGTGCCATCAGAACCAATCCTTTTATGTTAATTGTATATTCCTATTCTCTCCCTATCCCCACTGATTCACATTCACAGAGCACTACAACACAGAACAGGCTCTTCGGCCCATCTAGTTATTCTATGTAGTCCTATTGACCTGCACCCAGATCATAGCCCTCTATATCCCTCCCATCTGTACCCATCCAAACTTCTTTTAAATGTTGAAATTGAAATTGCATCCACCACTTACACTGGTAGCTCATTCCATAACGATTCTTCCAGTCATCCCCACTCCCCTGCCTTCTCCCCAAACTCTTTGATGCCCTGGCTAATCAAGAACCCATCCATCTCTGCCTTATATGCAACCAATGACTTGGCCTCCACAGCCGCTTGTGGCAACAAATTCCATGGATTTACCAACCTCTGACTAAAGTAATTTCTCCTCATCTCTGTTCTAAAAGGACGTCCTTCAATCCTAAAGTTGTGCCCTCTTGTCCTGGACTCCCCTACTATCGGAAATAACTTTGCCATATCTAATCTGTTCAGGCCTTTTAACATTTGGCATGTTTCTAAGAGATCTCCCCTCATTCTCCTGAACTCCAGGGAATACAGCCCAAGAACTGCCAGACGTTCCTCATACGGTAACCCTTTCATTCCTGGAATCATTCTTGTGAATCTTCTCTGGACCCTCTCCAATGACAGTATATCCTTTCTAAAATAAGGAGCTCAAAACTGCACACAATACTCCAAGTGTAGTCTCACGAGTGCCTTATAGAGTCTCAACATCACATCCCGGCTCTTATATTCTATACCTCTAGAAATGAATGCCAACATTGCATTCGCCTTCTTCACCACTGACCCCACCTGGAGGTTAACCTTTAGGGTATCCTGCACAAGGACTCCCAAGTCCCTTTGCATCTCTGCATTTTGAATTTTCTCCTCATCTAACTAATCATCTGCTCGTTTATTTCTTCCACCAAAGTGCACGACCATACACTTTCCAACATTTGCCACTTCTTTGTCCATTCCCCTAAACTATCTAAGTCTCTCTGCAGACTCTCTGTTTCCTCAACACTACCCGCTCTTCCACCAATTTTTGTATCATCAGAAAATTTAGCTACAATAATGTAGTCCAAATCATTGACATACATCATAAAGAGCAGTGGTCTCAACACCAACCCCTGTGGAACTCCACTCGTAACCGGCAGCCAGCCAGAATAGGATCCCTTTATTCCCACTCTCTGTTTTCTGCTGACCAGCCAATGCTCCACCCATGCTAGTAACTCCCCTGTAATTCCATGGGCTCTTATCTTGCTAAACAGCTTCATCTGCAGCACCTCGTCAGAGGCCTTCTGAAAATCCAAGTCTACTGTATCTCCTTTGTCTACCCTGCTTGTAATTTCCTCAAAAAATTGCAGTAGGTTAGTCAAGCAGGATTTTCCTTTCAGGAAACCATGCTAGCTTTGGCCTATCTTGTCACATGCCTCCAGGTACTCCATAATCTTATCCCTAACAATTGATCACAACATCTTCCCAACCACTGATGTCAGGCTAACAGGTCTATAGTTTCCTTTCTGCTGCCTCCCACCCTTCTTAAATAGCCGAGTAACATTTGCAATTTTCCAGTCATCCGGTACAATGCCAGAATCTATCGATTCTTGAAAGATCATCGTTAATGTCTCCGCAATCTCTCCAGCTACTTCCTTCAGAACCCAAGGGTGCATTCCATCAGGTCCAGGAGATTTATCCACACTCAGACCATTAAGCTTCCTGAGCACCTTCTCAGTTGTAATTTTCAATGCAGAAACTTCACTTCCCTGACACTCTTGAATGTCCGGTATACTAAAGACGTCTTCCACTGTGAAGACTGATGCAAAATACACATTTAGTTCCTCTGCTATCTCTGCGTATCTCATTACAATATCTCCAGTGCCATTTTGTATTGGTCCTATATCTACTCTCAACTCTCTTTTACCCTTTATATACCTAAAAAAGCTTTTAGTATCTTTTTTGGTATTAGTCACCGGCTTCCTTTCATAATTCATCTTTTCCTTCTCAATGACCTTCTTAGTTTCCTTCTGAAAGTTTTGAAAAGCTTCACAACCCTCTACCTCCCACTAGCTTTGGCTTCCTTGTATGTTCTCTCTTTTGCTTTTACTTTGGCTCTGACTTCACTTGTCAGCCACGGTAGTGCCCTTCTTCCATTTGAAAATTTCTTCTTATTTGGAACATATCTGTCTTGCACTTCCCTCATTTTTTCAGAAACTCCAGCCATTGTCCTCTGTTGTCCTTCCTGATAGTGTCTCTTTCCAGTCAACCTTGGCCAGTTCCCCTCTCATGCCATTGTAATTTCCTTTATTCCACTGAAATACTGACACATTGGAATTTAGTTTCTCCCTCTCAAATTTCAAAGTGAACTTGATCAAGTTGTGATCACAGTTCCACAAGGGTTCCCTAACCCTAAGCTCTCTTTTCACCTCCGGATCATTGCACAACACCCAATCCAGCACAGCCGATCCCCTAGTGGGCTCAACAACAAGCTGTTCTAAAAAGCCATCCCTTTGACATTCTACAAATTCTCTCTCTTGAGGTCCAGTACTGAGCTGGTTTTCCCAATGCACTTTCATGTTAAAATCCCCAACGATTATCATGACATTGCCCTTCTGTCATGCCTTTTCTATCTCCTGCTCTAATTAGTAATTCACATCCTGGCTGCTGTTTGGAGGCCTGTATACAACTGCCATTCGGGTCCTTTTACCCTTGCCATTTCTTAACTCAACCCATAGAGACTCTACACCTATGTCATCTCTTTCTAATGATTTAATATTATTTCTTATACACAGAGCCACACCACCCCCTCTGCCTACTAACCTATCTTTCCGATACACCGTATATCCTTGGACATTCAGCTCCCAATGGCAGCCATCCTTTAGCCAAGTTTCAGAGATGGTCACAACAACATACTTGCCAATCTGTAGCTGAATTTCAAGATCGTCCATTTTATTTCTTATGCTGCGTGCATTCAAATATAACACTTTCAGTCCAGTATTTGTTGCTTTCTGTTTTAACTGCACCATGTCTCTATTGCCCTGTAACTCATTCCACTGGCTGTGATTAAGCCTCATCTCCTGCCTGTCATTTCTATCATCTCTGTTGCATGCTATCTTTGATTTATTTCTGTTTTCCCCTTCCTCAGCCCTATCCCTCCGGTTCCCAACCCCCTGCCAAATTAGTTTAAACCCTCCCTAACAGCTCTATTAAACCTGCCTGCTAGGATGTTGGACCCCTTTGCGTTCAAAACTCTCACCACCCTCTGTGTGAGGAAGTTTCCCCTCAGGTTCTCCTCAAACTTTTCACCTTTCACCCTTAATCCATGACCTCTATTTCTCATCTCACCCAACCTGCTTGCGTTTACCCTATCTATACCCGCCATAATTTTGTCTACCTCTATCAAATCCCCCCTCAGTCTTCTTCATGCCAGGGAATGAAGTCCCAACCTATTCAACCTTTCCCTAAAACTCAGGTCCTCGGGACACATCAACATCCTTGTAAATTTTCTCTGTCATACCTGAAAAGTCTTTCCATTTCCATCTCTATACCCAGTGACTCTTTTCCACGGACTCACTGGAGGGGAATTCCACAGTGAAGAGTTTTCCTCTCGGCTTGGTCCTCAGTATTCTGCCCCATATCCTGAAAGTGACCTGAGGGACCAGACCCCAGCTGCAGTGTGCAGAGCAGCACGCACAAAACGCAGGAGGAACTCAGCAGGTCAGGCAGCACCTCGGGGAAAGAGTACAGTTGATGTTTTGGGCCGAGCCATTCATCAGGAGGAGAATGAGGAGAAGCTAGAAGCTGATAGGTGAGACCAGGTGGGTGGGGGTGGGGGTGAGAGGCTGCAAGATGATGGGTGGGAGGGGTAAGGGGCTGAAGAAGAAGGAATCTGATAGAGAGGAGCGAGGACAATGAGAGAAAGGGAAGGCAGAGGGACATCAGGGGGAGATGACAGGCAGGTAAGGAGAAGAGGTAAGAGGGCTACAAGATTAGCTTTATTCGTGACATGTATTCTAATATCTGTCCTCTTGTTTATGATACTGATTTTGCCTATCTATTTTCTTGCCAGTAAATGAATCACAGGGTAGTAGGTATATACACTTTGAGAAAGCAGAAGTTGATAGGTTGCTGATTAGTCAGGGCATCAAAGGTTACAGGGAGAAGACAGGAGAATGGGGTTGAGAGGGAAATGGATCAGCCATGATGGATTGGTGCAGCAGACAATGGGCCAAATGGCCCCACTCTGCACCTGTGTCTTACCGTCTTATAACAAATTTAGTTTGACATTGACTCTCTCTTAAAATCTTATGAACCTGTATGAGGTAAAGATAAAATGATAAAAGATTAGCTTCATCTGTCACATGTACATCAAAACGCACAGTGAAAAGTGTCGTTTGTGTCAACTACCAACACAGTGCAAGGAAGAGTTGGGGGCAGCCCACAAGTGTTGCCTTGCTTCTGGTGCCACAAAGCACGGCCACAACCGACTAACCCTAACCTGGATGCCTTTGGAGTGTGGAAGGAAACAGGAGCTCCTGGGAGAAAGGCATGTGGCCACTGGAGAGCATACAAACTCCTTACAGACAGAGGCAGGGATTGGGAGCTTGGGTCTGCTCCTGTAATACTAACTGTGATGCTAACAGTGCTGTGCTGTGCTGTGCTGTCCTCTGTCCATTTTCATGTTGTTCCCCGCGCCATTACCTGAATGAATGAACACAAGCCAAGTCCCCCCACTCTCTCCTTGTCCAGCAGATCCACTGCCCCAGGTGGTGAGTGAGGGGGGAGGGAAGACCGTAGGTTGTTTATTTATTTATTTACAGATACAACATGGAACAGGCCCGGCCATCTTTCCCCCGATTTAACCCTAGCTTAACCACGGGACAATTTACAATGACCAATTAACCTATTAACCAGCATTCACAACACGCTGGGGGAACTCAGCAGGTCGGGCAGCATCCGTGGAAACGATCGGTCGACGTTTCGGGCCAGAACCCTTCATCAGGACTGTAGAGGGAAGGGGCAGAGGCCCTATAAAGAAGGTGGGGGGAGGGTGGGAAGGAGAAAACTGGTAGATTCCAACTGAAAAACCTGTAAGGGGAAAAATAAAGGGGTGAGGGAGGTGATAGGCAGGAAAGGTGAAGAAGGAATAGGGGAAAACACAATGGGTAGTAGAAGGAGGTGGAACCATGAGGGAGGTGATAGGCAGCTGGGGGAGGGGGCATAGTGACATAGGGACAGGGGAAGGGAGGGGGAGGGAATTACCAGAAGTTGGAGACAAACAAGGGGCTGGAGACTACCTAGACAGTATATGAGGTGTTGCTCCTCCAGCCTGAGTTTAGCCTCATCATGGCAGTAGAGGAGGCCATGTATGGACATATCTGAATGGGAATGGGAAGCAGAGTTGAAGTGGGTGGCAACTGGGAGATCCTGTCTTCTGTGGCGGACGGAGCGGACGAAGCGGTCCCCCAATTCTGCGTCAGGTGTTGCTTTGACCCCAGCATCTACAGATTATTTTGTGTAACCTATTAACCAGTACGCCTGTGAACTGTGGGAGGACACCAGAGCCCCCAGAGGAAACCCGCGCATCCCACGGGGAGCACGTACAGACCCCTTACAGAGCACCGCGGGATTCTCTCTGAACTCCGACAGCCCGAGCTGTACTAGTGTCATGCTGAGCACTGCACTACTGTGGCACCCAAGATGAGGGGAGTGAGCAAGGGAGAAGGTATTTGTTGAGGGAACCTCTGTCTTCCTGTTCTGTGAATAACTATGACGAGGCTGCACTGTGTACAGGAACTTTCAGTTCGAATGAATCACAATCATTAGAATGGCAGTGGAAACTTTCTGATTCAGCCCAATTTTTCCTACTCGCGTCCCCTGCCAGGAATGAGGGCAGAGTTCTCGAGTGCTGTAACTGTTCACACAAGGGCCCAATTCCACTGGGAGTTCAGCCCCAGTGATCAGAATCAAGCTCATCATCACTCATATATGTTATGAAGCTTGTTTTACAGCACCAGGACTAGAGAGTACATAAAATACATTATATATTACAATAGGAAATATGCAAATATAAAAAAATTAAACTATAAAATAAAAATATTCAGTAAATATTGGACCATAAGGCCATAAAACTTAGGAGCAGAATTAGGCCATTCAGCCATAGAAACCATAGAATATTACAGCACAGAAACAGGCCTTTTGGCCCTTCTTGGCTGTGCCGAACTATTTTCTGCCTAGTCCCACTGACCTGCACCTGGACCATATCCCTCCATACGCCTCCCATCCATGTACCTGTCCAAGTTTTCCTTAAACGTTAAAAGTGAGCCCGCATTTACCACTTCATCTGACAGCTTATTCCACACCCTCACCACCCTCTGTGTGAAGCAGCCCCTCCTAATGTTCCCTTTAAACTTTTCTCCCTTCACCCTTAGTCAATGTCCTCTGGTTTATTTCTCCCCTAGCCTCAGTGGAAAAAGCCTGCTTGCATTCACTCTATCTATACCCATCATAATTTTATATACCTCTGTCAAATCTCCCCTCATTCTTCTATGCTCCAGGGAATAAAGTCCTAACCTATTCAACCTTTCTCTGTAACTCAGTTTCTCAAGTACCAGCAAAATCCTTGTAAACCTTCTCTGCACTCTTTCAACCTTTTTAATATCCTTCCTGTAATGAGGTGACCCAAACTGCACACAATATTCCAAATTCGGTCTCACCAATGCTTTATACAACCTCATCATAACATTCCAGCTCTTAAACTCAATACTTTGATTAATAAAGGCCAATGTACCAAAAGTTCTCATTACAACCCTATCTACCTGTGACGCCACTTTTAGGGAATTTTGTATCTGTATTCCCAGATCCATCTGTTCTACTGCACTCCTCAGTGCCTTACCATTTAGCTTGTATGTTCTACCTTGGTTTGTCCTTCCAAAGTGCAATACCTCACACTTGTCTGTATTAAACTCCATCTGCTATTTTACAGCCCATTTTCCCAGCTGGTCCAAATCCATCTGCAAGCTTTCAAAGCCTTCCACACTGTCCACTACACCTCCAATCTTTGTATCATCAGCAAGTTTGCTGATCCAATTTACCACATCATCATCCAGATCATTGATATAGATGACAAATAACAATGGACCCAGCACTGATCCCTGTGGCACACAACTAGTCACAGGCCTCCACTCAGAGAAGCAATCCTCCACTACCACTCTCTGGCTTCTTCCATTGAGCCAATGTCTAATCCAATTTACCACCTCTCCATGTACACCTAGCGACTAAATTTTCCTAACTAACCTCCCATGCGGGACCTTGTCAAAGGCCTTACTGAAGTCCATGTAGACAACTTCCACTGCCTTCCCTTCATCCACTTTCCTGGTAACCTCCTTGAAAAACCCTAATAGATTTGTTAAACATGACCTACCACGCACAAAGCCATGTTGACTCTCCCTAATAAGTCCTTGTCCATCCAGATACTTGTAGATCCCATCTCTCAGTACTCCTTCCAATAATTTACCTACTACCGACATCAAACTTACTGGCCTATAATTTCCCGGATTACTTTTAGAGCTTTTTTTAAACAACGGAACAACATGAGCCATCCTCCAATCCTCCGGCACCTCACCCGTAGATACCGACATTTTAAATACATCTGCCAGGGCCCCTGCAATTTCAACACTAGTCTCCCTCAAGGTCCGAGGGAATACCCTGTCAGGTCCTGTCAAATCAATCTACTTTGATTTGCTTCAAGATAGCAAGCACCTCCTCCTCCTCAATCTGTATAGGTTCCATGACCTCACTACTTGTTTGCCTCATTTCCATTGACACAATGCCAGTTTCCCTAGTAAATACAGACGCAAAAAAACCATTTAAGATCTCCCCCATTTCTTTTGGTTCCATACATAGCCAACCACTCTGATCTTCAAGAAGACCAATTTTATCCCTTACTATCCTTTTGCTCTTAATATACCTGTAGAAGCTCTTTGGATTATCCTTCACCTTGACTGCCAAAGCAACCTCATATCTTCTTTTAGCCCTCCTGATTTCTTTCTTAAGTATTTTTTTGCACTTTTTATGCTCGAGCACCTTATTTGCTCCCTGTTTCCTATACATAGAAACATAGAAACATAGAAAATAGGTGCAGGAGTAGGCCATTCGGCCCTTCGAGCCTGCACCGCCATTTATTATGATCATGGCTGATCATCCAACTCAGAACCCCGCCCCAGCCTTCCCTCCATACCCCCTGACCCCCATAGCCACAAGGGCCATATCTAACTCCCTCTTAAATATAGCCAATGAACTGGCCTCAACTGTTTCCTGTGGCAGAGAATTCCACAGATTCACCACTCTGTGTGAAGAAGTTTTTCCTAATCTCGGTCCTAAAAGGCTTCCCCTCTATCCTCAAACTGTGGCCCCTCGTTCTGGACTTCCCCAACATCGGGAACAATCTTCCTGCATCTAGCCTGTCCAATCCCTTTAGGATTTTATACATTTCAATCAGATCCCCCCTCAATCTTCTAAATTCCAACAAGTACAAGCCCAGTTCATCCAGTCTTTCTTCATATGAAAGTCCTGCCATCCCAGGAATCAATCTGGTGAACCTTCTTTGTACTCCCTCTATGGCAAGGATGTCTTTCCTCAGATTAGGGGACCAAAACTGCACACAATACTCCAGGTGTGGTCTCACCAAGGCCTTGTACAACTGCAGTAGTACCTCCCTGCTCCTGTACTCGAATCCTCTCGCTATAAATGCCAGCATACCATTCGCCTTTTTCACCGCCTGCTGTACCTGCATGCCCACTTTCAATGACTGGTGTATAATGACACCCAGGTCTCATTGCACCTCCCCTTTTCCTAATCGGCCACCATTCAGATAATAATCTGTTTTCCTATTTCTGCCACCAAAGTGGATAACTTCACATTTATCCACATTAAATTGCATCTGCCATGAATTTGCCCACTCACCCAACCTATCCAAGTCACCCTGCATCCTCTTAGCATCCTCCTCATAGCTAACACTGCCACCCAGCTTCATGTCATCCGCAAACTTGGAGATGCTGCATTTAATTCCCTCATCCAAGTCATTAATATATATTGTAAACAACTGGAGTCCCAGCACTGAGCCTTGCGGTACCCCACTAGTCACCGCCTGCCATTCTGAAAAGGTCCCGTTTATTCCCACTCTTTGCTTCCTGTCTGCTAACCAATTCTCCACCCACATCAATACCTTACCCTCAATACCGTGTGCTTTAAGTTTGCATGTCATACATCTCTCTCTTCTTCTTTATCAGAGTTCCAATATCCCTTGAGAACCAAGGTTCCTTATTCTTATTCACTTTGCCTTTAATCCTGACAGGAACATACAAACTCTGCGCTCTCAAAATTTCTCCTTCACTTACCAATCACATCCTTGCCAGACAACAACCTGTCCCAATCCACATTTTTTAGATCCTTTCTCATTTCTTCAAATTTGGCCTTTTTCCAGTTTAGAGCCTCAACCCGAGGACCAGATCTATCTTTATCCATGATCAAGTTGAAACTGATGGTGTTATGATCACTGGAACCGAAGTGTTCCCCTACACACACTTCCGTCACCTGTCCTAATTCGTTTCCTAATAGGAGATCTAATATTGCATCCTCTGTAGTTGGTACCTCTATATATTGATTTAGAAAACTTTCCTGAACACATTTTACAAACTCTGACCCGTCTAGACCTTTAACAGTATGGGAATCCCAATCAATATGTAGAAAATTTAAATCCCTTACTATCACAACTTTATGTTTCCTGAAGTTGCCTGCTATCTCTCTGCAGATTTGCTCCTCCAATTCTCGCTGGCTATTGGGTGGTCTATAATACAACCCCATTAATGTGGTCATACCTTTCCCGTTTCTCAGCTCCACCCATATGGTGTCAGTAGACAAGCCCTGTAATCTGTCCTGCCTGAGCACTGTTGTAACATTTTCCCTGACTAGCAATGCCAACTCCCCCCCCCACCCTTCATTCCTCTGCCTCTATCACGTCTGAAACATCGGAACCCTGGAACATTAAGCTGTCAATCCTGTTCCTCCTGCAGCCAAGTTTCACTAACGGCTATAATGTCGTAATTCCATGTGTCAATTCACGCCCTCAGTTCGTCAGCCTTCCCCACAATACTCCTTGCATTGAAATAGACACACCTCAGAAGATTAATACCACCACACACAACCCGTCTATTTGTGACTTTGCATGAACTTTTAACATCATTTATTTTCACCCCCTCTCCACTATCTGCTCTGGCACTCTGGTTCCCATCCCCCTGCAAATCTAGTTTAAACCCTCCCCAAAAACACTAACAAACCTCCCTGCAAGGATATTGGTCCCCTTGTAGTTCAGGTGTAACCCGTCTCTCTTGTACAGGTCCCACCCGCCCCAGAAGAGGTCCCAGTGATCCTGAAATCTGAAACCCATCGAGTCTGCTCTGCCACTCCATCATGGTTGACCCTGGAACCCATTCAACCCCATACACCTGCTTTCTCACCATATTCCTTGATGCCCTGATCAATCAGAAAACTATAATTTTTAGCTTTAAATATACCCACAGCCTTGGCCTCCACCACAGTCTGTGGCAGAGCATTCCACAGATTCACTACTCTCTGGCTAAAAAGAATTCCTCCTTACCTCTGTCCTAAAGGGTCACCCCTCAATTTTGAGTCTGTGCCCTCTAGTTCTGGATATCCCCACTGTAGAAAACATCCTCTCCACATCCAGCATATCTAGTCCTTTCAATATGTGGTAGGTTTCAGTGAGATTCCCCAGCAAACTTCTAAATTCCAGTGAGTATAGGCCCAAAGCTGCCAAATGCTCCTCACATGTTAACCCCTTCGTTCCCAGAATCATTCTTTCTCTAATGACAACCCATCCTTTCTGAGATATGCAGCCCAAAACTGTTGACAATATTCCAAGTGTGGCCTGACTAGCGCCTTATAAAGGGTCGGCATTATCTCTTTGCTTTTACATTCTATTCCCCTTGAAATAAATGCCAACATTGCATCTTGCCTTCTTTACCACAGACTCAACCAGTAAATTATCATACATTTTCCAACACTGTATTCCATCTGCCACTTTTTTGCCCATTCTTCCAATTTGTCTAAGTCCTGCTGCAATCACATTGCTTCCTCAGCACTACCTACCCCTCCACCTATCATCATATCATCTGCAAACTTTGCCTCAAAGCCATCAATTCCATTATCTAAATCATTAACAAACAATGTGAAAAGCAATGGTCCCAATACTGATCCCGAGAAACACCACTAGTCACTGGCAACCAACCAGAAAAGGCCCCCTTTATTCCCACTCACTGTCTCCTGCCTGTCAGCCATTCCTCTATCCATACCAGTAACTTTCCTGTAAGATTTTATCTTGTTGAGCAGCCTCATGTGTGGCACCTTATCAAACGCCTTCTGAAAATCCAAGTAAATGACACCCACTGCCTCTCCTTTGTCCACCCTGCTTGTTAATTCCTTGAAGAACTCTAACAGATTTGTCAGGCAAGATTTCCCTTCACAGAAATCATGCTGACTTTGACTTATTTTATCATTAGTCTCCAAGTACTGTACCCCGAAACCTCATGCTTAATGATGGAGTCCAAAATGCTCCAACCACTGAGGTTTGGCTAACTGGCCTATAATTTCCTTTCTTTTGCCTTCCTCCCTTCTTAAAGAGTGGAGCGTAATTTGCAATTTCCCAGTCCTCCAGAACCATGCTAGAATCAAGAGATTCTTGAAATATCAAAACCACTGCATCTGCTATCTCTTCAGTAACTGGGATGTAGTCCATTTTGGTTCAGGTGACTTATCCACCTTTGAGTTTGTCTTGCACTTTTTCCTTTGTAATAGTAATGACACTCACTCCTGCTCCCTGACACTCACGGACCTCTAGCACACTGTTTGTGACTTCCAAAGTGAAGACTGAATCAAAGTACCCATTAAGTTAATCTGCCATTTCTTCATCCCCCATTACTACCTCACCAACATCATTTTCCAGTGATCAAATATCAACTCTCACCTCCCTTTTACTTTTTATATCATTGAAAAAGTTTCTGGCATCCTGCTTTATACTACTGGCTAGTCTGCTCTGATATTTCATCTTTTCCCTTCTTACAGCTTTTTTAGTTGCCTTTTGTTGGATTTTAAAAACTTCCCGAGCATCCAACTTCCCACTCACCATTGCTACCTTGTATGCCCATTCCTTGATGTCTATGCAGTCCTTAACTTCTCTTGCCAGCCCCAGTTGCCTACTCCTCCTATTTGAGAACTTCTTTTTCTGTGGCACATATCTATCTTGCACCTCGTGAACTCTTCTCAGAAATTTCAGCCACATCTGCTCTGCTGTCATCCCCACCAGTATCGTCCACCAATCCACCTGGGCAAGCTTCTCTCTCATGCCTCTGTAATTCCCCTTATTCCATTGCGATACTGATACATGTGACTTATGCTTCTCCCTCTCAAACTGCAGTATGAATTCAATGGTATTATGATCACTGCCTCCTAAGGGTTTCTCTACCTTAAGCTCCCTAAAAAAAATCTGGATTATTACACAACATCCAATCTAAGATAGCTTTCCTTGAGTAGTCTCAAGTACAAACTGCTCTGGAAAGCCATCTCATAGGCATTCAACAAATTCCCTCTCTTGTGATCCGACACCTACCTGATTTTCCCAATCCTCTTGGATATTGAAGTCCCCCATTACAATTGTGTCAGTACCCGTACTGCATGCATTTTTAGGCTCCCTTTGCAATCTAAATCCCATAGCTACTATTTGGAGGCCTATATATGATTCTCATAGTGTTTTTTATCCCCTTGCAATTTCTTAACTCCACCAACGAAGATTCAACATTCTCTGACCCTATGTAATTCCATCTCTTACCAACAGAGCCAGACCACCGCCTATGCCTTCCTGCCGGTCCTTTCAATACAAAGTATATTCTTTGATGTTAAGCTCCTAACTATGGCCTTCTTTCAGCCACGACTCAGTGATGCCCACAACGTCATACTGACCAATCTGTAATTGCACCATGAGTTCATCCACCTTATTCTGAATACTAGGTGCATTTAAATACAGCACTTTCAGTCCTGCATCCTTCACCCTTTTGAATTTTGCCTCTGTGGTACAATTTAACCCTTTGTACTGTTTGCATTTATAACCAATCACTGGCTTGTCTTTCTTGACATTCATATTCACCCATGAAAATATTTTAAAAAATGAATTAAGTAAGCAGTGCAAAAAGTGAGCAAAACAATTGAGGAAGTGTTCATAGGTTCATTGTCTATTCTGAGATTTGATGGCGGGGGGAAGAAGCTGTTCCTGAATCATTGAGTGTGTGTCTTCTGACTCCTGTATTTCCTCCCTGAGGTAGCAATGAGTGAGTGTGTGTGTGACCATGGGTATCACAGGCATGTTTAATGCCGCGGGTGATTGCAAACTCAGCCCGGTGTTCACACTTCAGAGAAAATGCTGGGCAGAGCCGATGTTAGAGTGCTTGCAGTTTACAGAAGATTCTACTGGGCAGCGGACAGTCCACCTGAGAATGGGAGACTGGTCTCTCCTCTGTCAGTCAGAGAGAGGCAGCTCACTTCCGCTGTAAGCAGGAAAAAACAAGCATTTCTGTCACTCCTTCCACCACTGCCTTGTGATCCAAATTGCTTCACAGCCAATGAATCCTCGGTGTTTCCCTAGTTAGCCCTTGGATAACCCGCAGATGCTGAAAACCTGAACTAAAAACAGACCAAGCTGCATCCACACGGCAGGCCAGGCAGCGTCTGTCGGGAGAAGAGCAGTTATCATTCCAGGCTGAAGGCCTGAATGAGATTTTCTACTTTAAAAACTAAACCATCTATCAGAGCTGCAGCTGGAAGGATTTATATTCAGCTCACCCACTTCACCCACATCACCCTCCTCTCCTCCCCATGTCACTCACCCTCCTCACCCACCCTCTTCACTCACCTCCCCCACCCTCCTCACACACCTCCCCCACCTCTCACCTCACCCACCTCACTCACCTCCTCACCTCACCCACCCTCCTCACCCACCCTCTTCACTCACCTCCCCCACCCTCCTCACCTCCCTACCCTCCTCACACACCTCCCCCACCTCACTCACCTCACCCACCTCACTCACCTCCTCACCCACCCTCTTCACTCACCTCCCCCACCCTCCTCACCTCCCTACCCTCCTCACACACCTCTCTCACCTCACCCACCTCACTCACCACCTCACCTCACCCACCCTCTTCACTCACCTCACCCACCTCCTCACCTCCCCCACCCTCCTCACCCACCCTCTTCACTCACCTCACCTCCCCCACCCTTCTCACCCATCCTCTTCACTCACCTCCCCTACCTCCCCAGCCTCCTTACACACCTCCCCCACCTCACTCACCTCACCCACCTCACTCGCCTCCTCACCTCCCCCACCATCCTCATCCACCCTCTTCACTCACCTCCCCCACCCTCCACCTTCCTCACCTCCCCACCCTCTTCACACACCTCACCCACATCACTCATCTCACCCTCCTCTCCTCCCCACTTCACCCACCTCACTCACCTCCTCACCTTCCCCACCATCCTCACCCAATCTCTTCACACACCTCCCCCACCTCCCCACCCTCCTCACACACCTCACCCACCTCACTCACCTCACCTCCCCACCCTCCTCACCCACCCTCTTCACACACCTCCCCCACCTCCCCACCCTCCTCACACACCTCACCCACCTCACTCACCTCACCTCCCCACCCTCCTCACCCACCCTCTTCACACACCTCCCCCACCTCCCCACCCTCCTCACACACCTCACCCACGTCACCCACCTCACCTCCCCACCCTCCTCACCCACCCTCTTCACTCACCTCCCCCACCTCACCCACCTCTCCTCCCCACGTCACCCACCTCACCTCCCCACCCTCTTCACACACCTCCCGCACCTCACTCACGCTCTTCACACACCTCCCCACCTCCCCACCCTCCTCACTCACCTCCCCCACCTCCCCACCCACCTCACTCACATCACCCACCTCACCCTCCTCTCCTCCCCACGTCACCCACCTCACCTCCCCACCCTCTTCACACACCTCACCCACCTCCCCCACCCTCCCCTCCCTCCTCCCCTCCCTCCTCCCCTCCCCTATCTATCTCTCTATCTATTTCTCTTTTTCCCAATCTCCCTCTTTGTTTTTCTCTCTCTCCCCACTTTTGGAAAAGGCTGTCAGCAGGGTGGGTAGTGTGCACAATGAATTTTCCTGCCCACTTCATAAATTCCATTGCATCTCTTTATTTTACCTGTAAATGACTGCAAGAAAATGAATAGCAAGCTAGTATATGGTAATAGAGAGGTTCTTTCATAATAAGTTTATTTTGAACTTTGAACTTTGTTCACGGTGGGTACAAAGAATTATTCCTGTGTAGCTTGATGTTTGCAAGTAGTTTGAGCGAGCTCGGGCTTTTCTCTTTGGAGTAGAGGAGGATGAGAGGTGACGTGTTAGAGGTATACACAATCACAAGAGGCGTGGATCCAGTGATTGTAGACTTCAGGAGAGGGAAACCAGAGGTCTATGAGCCAGTAATCATTGGAGGATCAGAGGTGAAGAGGGTCAGCAAATCTGAATTCCTGTGTGTCACTGTCTCGAAAGGTCCCATCCGGAACCCATCATATAAATATAATTGGAAAGAAAGGACGACAGCGTCTGTACTTCCTCAGGAGTCTGCAGAGATCCGGCATAACTTCAAAAACTTTGACAAACTTCAATAGATGTGTAGTGGAAAGTTTGTAGAGCTGATATGGGAACACCAGTGCCTTTAAATGTAAAATCCTACAAAAGGTAGTGGATTTGGCCCAGTAGAGCCCTCCCAACCACTGATCCCATCGTAGGAAAGCAGCATCCATCATCAGGGATCCTCACCACCCAGGCCAGGCCTTTTCTCTTTTCTCGCTGCTGCCACCAGGTAGAAGGTACAGGAGCCTCAGGACTCACACCACCAGCTTCAAGAACAGTTACTACCCCTCAACCATCAGGTTCTTGAATAAAAGAGGATATTGAGATGGTCCCACTTTATCTTGTTATCTCACGCTCTTGTTATTTATTGATACTTATCTATACTTGCATTTGCACAGTTTGTTGTCTTCTGTGCACTGCTCGATCTTTCACGGATCCCGTTTCCAGTTACTGTTCTATAGGTTTGCTGAGTGTCTCTGCAGGATATGTAGGTACTCTGATAATAAGTATACTTTGAACTTTTGACAGCCAGGGACCTATTCCCAGGGCAGAAATGGCTGACATGAGGGGACATCATTTTAAGGTGATTAGATAAAAGTATAGGGGGATGACAGAGGTAAGATTTTTCACACAGAGAGTGGTGAGTGCATGAAATACACTGCCAGGGGTGATGGTAAAGGCAGATACAATAGAGACATTTAAGAGACTCTAAGATAGACACACAGATGAAAGGAAAATGGAGGATTATGTAGGAGGAAAGGGTTAGATCGATCTTAGAGCAGGTTAATGGGTCAGCACAATACTCTGGGCCGAAGGGCCTGTACTGTGCTGTTATGTTCCGTGTTCTAAGACTGCACATCTAACGGACTTAGTGGAAGGATCTGCGAACTGGAGGATCCAGGGGAGCTTCACGAGAATGATTCTGGGAATAAAAGGGTGAACAAGTGGAGGGTCTGATGTCTCTGGGCCTGCACCCACTGATGTTTAGAAGAATAAGGAGGGAATCTCATTGAAACCCATTGAATATTGAAAGGCCTAGACTGAGTGGATGTGGAGAGGATGTTCCCTATGGTGGGAAGGTCAGAGACCAGAGGACACAGCCTCAGATTAGAGGTGAGAAGGAATTTCTTTAGCCAGAGGGTGGTGAATCTGTGGAATTCATTGCCACAGACGGCTGTGGAGATCAAGACACTGGGTGGTTGATAGGTTCTTGATTAGTTGGGGTGTCAAAGGTTACAGGGGGAAGGCAGGAGAGTAGGTTGAGAGGGATAATAAACGAGCCGTGATGGAACGGTGGAGCAGACTTGACAGGCCGAACGGCCTGATTCTGTTCCAGTGTCTCATGGTCTTACAGCGGGGCTGAGCGTGTTGTTTCAGAACCGTGCCTTTGCTGGCTCCTGGCTGCGAGAGGGGGAGGCCGCGGTCCGCGCGGTGTGGAGGATGCAGTGTCAAGGCCGGAGCAGCGAGCTGTGTGCGGAGACACGCAGCGTGCTCACGTCCTCCCCGGGTATCTGCTCCCCCCTCTGATGCCAGGTCTTGGTTCCAGGCTTCTCCCTCAGGTCAACAGTGCATGGGAAAGGAAAGGCTGCTCGATGCTGCGGATTTCCTCGGCTTCCTCTCTCCCTATCCTGTCAGGCCGCAGGGCTTTATATAGCTCGCCTGACAGCTAAAAAGAATCGTTTTGTCCAATCTGTCAACAGCAGATGAGTAAAGTCAAGCTGTTTAATGATGGGTGTTGGTGTTTTAAAAAAAAAGAGGATTTTTAAAACCTCCCCTTAAAAATAAAACTTGGCGTGAAATGACCCCCAGCAATTTATCATGGGGCAAGGCCATTCGGGCTATTAAAGTTGCTGTACAAAGAACCAGCCATTTAGTCTGATACAATCCCAGGACAAAACTTAGTGAACGTACCATTTTCAACTCAGAGAGACACAGAGACAGACAGACAGACAGACTTGTCATTCTGAATTCAAAGGGAGTTGGAATCTGTAATGAGGACAATGTTTCAGAATTGGAAACTCTCGGGAAGGGTCGGGTGATGGTTGTGGCGGTGGGAGTGGAGTATCGATCTGGAGTGACTGATAGAGGTTTACAGCACCGTCAGGTGGGAGGGCTCAGTCTTTGCCCCAGCATCAGCGAGTCTGAAACTAGGGGGCACAACTTGAAAGTGAGAGGGGCAGTTTTTCACACAAAAGCCTAGTGGGTATATGGAAGTGATAGAGGGGGCACAATTCGGTGGGTATATGGAAGTGATAGAACATAGAACATTGAACAGTACAGCACAGTACAGGTCCTTCAGCCCACAATGTTGTGCTGGCCCTTAAACCCTGTCTCCTATATAACCCCCCCACCTTAAATTCCTCCATATACCTGTCTAGTAGTCTCTTAAATTTCACTAGTGTATCTGCCTCCACCACTGACTCAGACAGTGCATTCCAAGAACCAACCATTCTCTGAGTCAAAAACCTTCCTCTAATATCCCCCTTGAACTTCCCACCCCTTACCTTAAAGCCATGTCCTCTTGTATTGAGCAGTGGTGCCCTGGGAAAGAGGTACTGACTATCCACTCTGTCTATTCCTCTTAATACCTTGTATACCTCTATCATATCTCCTCCCATCCTCCTTCTCTCCAGAGAGTAAAGCCCTAGCTCCCTTAATCTCTGATCATAATCTATACTCTAAACCAGACAGCATCCTGGTAAATTTCCTCTGTACCCTTTCCAATGCTTCCACATCCTTCCTATAGTGAGGCGACCAGAACTGGACACAGTACTCCAAGTGTGGCCTAACCAGAGTTTTATAGAGCTGCATCATTACATCGTGACTCTTAAACTCTATCCCTTGACTTATGAAAGCTAACACCCAATAAGCTTTCTTAACTACCCTATCTACCTGTGAGGCAACTTTCAGGGATCTGTGGACATGTACCCCCAGATCCCTCTGCTTCTCCACACTACCAAGTATCCTGCCATTTACTTTGTACTCTGCCTTGGAGTTTGTCCTTCCAAAGTGTACCACCTCACACTTCTCCGGGTTGAACTCCATCTGCCATTTCTCAGCCCACTTCTGCATCCCACCAATGTCTCTCTGAAATCTTCGACAATCCTCTACACTATCTAGAAAACCACTAACCTTTGTGTCATCTGCAAACTTGCCAACCTACCCTTCTACCCCCACATCCAGGTCGTTAATAAAAATCACGAAAAGTAGAGGACACAGAACAGATTCTTGTGGGACACCACTAGTCACAATCCTCCAATCTGAATGTACTCCCTCCACCACCACCCTCTGCCTTCTGCAGGCAAGCCAATTCTGAATCCACCTGGCCAAACTTCCCTGGATCCCATGCCTTCTGACTTTCTGAATAAGCCTACTGTGTGGATCCTTGTCAAATGCCTTACTAAAATCCATATACATCACATCCACTGCACTACCCTCATCTATATGCCTGGTCACCTTGTCAAAGAACCCTATCAAGCTTGTTAGACACGATCTGCCCTTCACAAAGCTATGCTGACTGTCCCTGATCAGACCGTGATTCTCTAAATGCCCATAGATCCTATCTCTAAGAATCTTTTCCAACAGCTTTCCCACTGCAGACATAAGGCTCACCGGTCTATAATTACGCAGACTATCCCTACTACCTTTTTTGAACAAGGGGACAACATTCGCCTCCCTCCAATCCTCTGGTACCATTCCCGTGGACAACGAGGACATAAAGATCCTAGCCAGAGGCTCAGCAATCTCTTCCTTCGCCTCGTGGAGCAACCTGGGGAATATTCCGGCAAGCCCTGGGGACTTATCTGTCCTAATGTATTTTAACAACGCCAACACCTCCTCTCCCTTAATATCAACATGCTCCAGAACATCAACCTCACTCATATTGTCCTCACCATCATCAAGTTCCCTCTCATTGGTGAATACCAAAGAGAAGTATTCATTGAGGACCTTGCTCATTTCCACAGCCTCCAGGCACACCTTCCCACCTTTACACCTTTATCTCTAATCAGTCCTACCATCACTCCTGTCATCCTTTTGTTCTTCACATAATTGAAGAATGCCTTGGGGTTTTCCTTTACCCTACTCGCCAAGGCCTTCTCATGCCCCCTTCTTGCTCTTCTCAGCCCCTTCTTAGGCTCCTTTCTTGCTACCCTATATTCCTCAATAGACCCATCTGATCCTTGCTTCCTAAACCTCGTGTATGCTGCCTTCTTCCACCTGACTAGATTTTCCACCTCACTTGTCACCTATGGTTCCTTCACCCTACCATTCTTTATCTTCCTCACTGGGACAAATTTATCCCTAACATCCTGCAAGAGATCCCTAAACATCGACCACATGTCCATAGTACATTTCCCTGCAAAAACATCATCCCAATTCACACCCGCAAGTTCTAGCCTTATAGCCTCATAATTTGCCCTTCCCCAATTAAAAAAATTCCTGTCCTCTCTGATTCTATCCTTTTCCATAATAATGCTGAAGGCCAGGAAGCAGTGGTCACTGTCCCCCAGATGCTCACCCACTGAGAGATCTGTGAACTGACTGGGTTCGTTACCTAATACTAGATCTAGTGTGGCATTCCCCCTAGTCGGCCTGTCAACATACTGTAACAGGAATGGGGGCACAATTTGGTGGGTAAATGGAAGTGATGGGGGCACAATTTGGTGGGTATATGGAAGTGACAGTGGGGGGCACAATTTGGTGGGTGTATGGAAGTGATAGGGGGGCACAATTTGGTGGGTATATGGAAGTGACAGTGGGCACAATTTGGTGGGTATATGGAAGTGACAGTGGGGGGCACAATTTGGTGGGTAAATGGAAGTGACGGGGGCACAATTTGGTGGGTATATGGAAGTGACAGTGGGCACAATTTGGTGGGTATATGGAAGTGACAGTGGGGGGCACAATTTGGTGGGTAAATGGAAGTGACGGAGGCACAGTTTGGAGGGTATATGGAAGTGACGGGGGCACAATTTGGTGGGTATATGGAAGTGACAGTGGGCACAATTTGGTTGGTATATGGAAGTGACAGTGGGGGGGGCACAATTTGGTGGGTATATGGAAGTGATGGGGCACAATTTGGTGGGTATATGGAAATGACAGTGGGCACAATTTGGTGGGTATATGGAAGTGAAGGGGGACACAATTTGATGGGTAAATGGAAGTGACCGGGGACACAATTTGGTGGGTGTATGGAAGTGATAGGGGGACACAGTTTGGTGGGTAAATGGAAGCGATGGGGGCACAATTTGGTGGGTATATTGAAGTGACGGGGGCACAATTTGGTGGGTAAATGGAAGTGATGGGGGCACAATTTGGTGGGTATATGGAAGTGACAGTGGGGAGCACAATTTGGTGGGTATATGGAAGTGACGGGGGCACAATTTGTTGGGTATATGGAAGTGACGGGGGGCACAATTTGGTGGGTAAATGGAAGCGATGGGGGCACAATTTGGTGGGTAAATGGATTTGATGGAGGTGGGCACAATTATAATCAGAATCTGGTTTATTATCACATATGTAGTGAAATTTGTTGTTTTGCAACAGCAGTACAGATCAAGACAAAAACATGATAAATTATCTGAGAAATATATATAAAATTAATAAGTAATGTAAAAAGAGTGTAAAATAGTGAGGTAATGTCCATGGACCATTCAGAAATCTGATGGTGGAGGGGAAGAAGCTGTTACTGAAATGCTGAGTGTGTGTCTTCAGGCTCCTGTACCTCCTCCCTGATGGTAGTGATGAGAAGAGGGCATGTCCTGGGTGATGGGGGTCCTTAATGATGGACGAGGCATCGCCTTTCGAAGATATCTTTGATCCATTTAAAGACAGCATTTAGACGGGCACATGGATAGGGAATGTTTAGAACAGGGGTTCCCGACCTTTTTTATGCTATGGAGCCCTACCATTAACTGAGGGGTCCGTGGACCAAATGTGGGGAAATAGATTTGATATTTAGATAGGCACAGGAATGTGAGGAAAATGGAAGGATTTGGGCTTTGTGTAGGCAGAGGGGATTAGTTAGGATGCTCATTTGATTACTAATTTAATTGGTTCAGCACAACATTATGGGCCAAAGGGCTGCTTCCTGTGCTGTACTGGTCTATGTTCAGTATAAGTGGGACCTGCTCAGATAGGCATCAGGGCAAGCATGCACTGGGCCAAAGGGCTTGATCCCATCCTGCATTACTCTGTGACTGCGGCCACATCCTGAACCGACCTCGGTCAGACATCTCCTCCACTGGGTGCATCTCAGAGGCAGCGGCTAGAAATTCCAGTCTCCTTGAAACTCAAGCAGAAGCTGGTAATTGCCTGGCTCGCTTACCCTGTGGCTGGGACCTTCACACATGGCTGACCTTTCACACTTCAAAATGTCAGGGGTTTGGACACCTGTCTGTGTGTCTCTGTGTGTCTGTGTGTGAGAGGGAGGAACGAGGCTTGATGTCTGTGTGTGCGAGGGAGGAACAGGGCTCGGTATATGTGTGTCTGTGTCTGTGTGTGGGTGAGAGAGAGGAATGAGGCTCGATGTGTGCGTGTGTGCGCATGCATGCGTGGGAGGGAGGGGTTTGTTTTGCTGTTGTTGTTTTGTTGCTTGTTGTGTTCTGTGTTGCCCTGCTGAGCTATAATGGCATAGGAATGTGTGCTGATGCTTGTGGGCTGCCCCCAGCACATCCTTGGGTTATGTTAGTTGTTAACACAAGCAACACATTTCACAAAATATTGACGTACCTGTGATAAATAATCTGAATCTTCCAACATTTATTGACCAGCTCTGGGGGAGTGGGGAGTGGGGAGTGCTGAGTGGGGGCTGATGGCTGGGGACCTATCCTGGAGTTGGCGGACAGTTCATGTGTGTTTGTGTGGGTGGGTCCTGTTTTGCTGCTGTTGTTTTGTTGCTTGTTGTGGTCGATGTTGTTCTGCCGAGCATTGTGGGCTTGCCATATTGTCACCGGAAGATGAGGTGATTATTGCATCCTGCTCCCAGCACATCCTTGAGTTGTGTTGGTTGCTAACGCAAATGGAGCATCTCAGGGCATGTCTTGATGCCAACGTGATAAATACATGAATCAGAATCTGAAGTTTGAACCCTGAAATCCAACTCCAGTTCAGTGCCCACTCACAACAAGCCCAAACTCAGCTAATGTTTCGGCTCAAAGAGCCTCCGTTCACTACTCCACTGTGCTGACTTTCAGCTGCTACAGTGTAACCAAGACATCAGTGTAAAACTTCCTCAGCCTTGCTTTCAGGTCCTTGATGGACGAGTATTTAGGACGGAGTTGGGGGGGAATATCTTCAGCTAAAGAGTGGTGAATCCATGGAATTCATTACCATAGATAGCTGTGGAGCCCAAGTCATGGGGTATACTTAGAGTGGAGGTTGATAGGTTCTTGATTAGTCACGGTGTCAAAGGTTATGAGAAGGTGGCAGGAGAATGGGGTTGGCAGGGATAATAAATCAGCCATGACGGAATGATGGGGCAGACTCGATGGGCTGAATGGTTTGATTCTGCTCCTGGGTCTTTTGCCCTTTTCCCTATACTCCAATGGAAGAAGTTGCAACCTGGCCAACATCCCTCCACAAATGAGTTCCCAAGTCCCAATCATGATGTGAATTTTGAACAGTTCCTACCCAGTTCAATACTATGAACACAAGAGGTTCTGCAGATGCTGGAAATCTTGAAGAACATGAAAAATGCTAAAGGAACTCAGCAGATCAGGCAGCATCTATAGAAGTGAATAAACAGTCAATGCTTCAGGCCAAAACCCTTCTTCAGGACTCAATACATTAATAGTTCGATTGGTTACCTGATTGTAACTTAAAAGAAATTATAATTAATTGAGTTCATAACTTGTGTAGCTCATTTCTTTGGGAAAATTTAAGATGAAGAAACTTTTGGTAGTCATACGCACGCTCTTCATCTCTCTGATGCGATTTCTTCCACCAGTCTTCAGAGTTGACAATAATGACACAAAAGTTAGCCACTGTGTCTATCTTTAGCACAGGACATAGTTCCAACAGGAACTTGCTGTCTACTGCTCCATCCTTGCCCTCCATGGGAAGGAAGTGACTGGTTTACGGAGAGGCTGGTCTATGTACTTCCAGGAGCCTGATCTCATATCACCTGGTGGGCAAGAGGGTGTTCGTACCTGACCTCACGTCACCTGATGAGCAAGGTGCTGTTTGTACCTGACCTTGCAACACCTGGCGGCCGAGAGGGTGTTTGACCCTGACTTTGCAACACCTGGTAGCCGAGAAGGTTGTCATACCTGACCTCACGACATCTGCTGGGCGAGAGGGTGTTCATACCTGACCTCACGTCACCTGATGAGCAAGGTGGTGTTTGACCCTGACTTTGCAACACCTGGTAGCCAAGAAGGTTGACATACCTGACCGTACGACATCTGCTGGGCGAGACAGCGATCGTACCAAGATTCAACATTCAAGTTTATTTGTCACAAAAGATGTCATCCATCATTAAAGACCCCTCTCACCCTCTTCTTATTGCTACCATCAAGGAGGAGGTACAGGAACATGAAGATACACACTCAACATTTTAGGAACAGCTTCGTCCCTGCCATCAGATCTCTGAACGGACAATGAACCCATTAATATTTCCGCACTATTTCTTTCTTGTTTTTGCTCTCTTTTTGCACTACTATACTTATATAATTTATATATATATATATACACACACACACATATACATATTGATTGCATTGTACTGCTGCCGCAAAACAACACATTTCAGGACATATGCCAGTCATGTTAAACCTGACTCTGACGCACATCAGAGTGAAATGCAGTGTGTATGTTAACAACGAACACGTACAAGGGTCCGGTGGGTTCTGGCACATTCGGGTGCTACCAGCTCTTGTCCGGTCTCGCTAGCCTGACGAGCAACATCGTGGCCCTTTCCGAGGGTGCTCCAGTCCACATCACTGTCCTTTGACCACGGAGCAGAGCGACCTATCCACTAATTCCTCTAACTTTACCACTTCCCCATTTCAAAACCATAACCTGACCCCTAACTCCCAACTTTGTCTCCAAAACATGTCCCCATGAACCCCAAAGAAACAGTAAAATTGAACCCAACCTCATCAGATGCCGCAGTTTGGTGCCATCTTGAAGGATCTTTACCTGTGTGTTCTGTGAAGAACATCTCAACAAAACTCCTCAGGGTAAGATTTGGCAACTTGCACCATACACTTGGGACCAGGAACTCCTTTAAACCTCTTTCACTACTTAACCAATTCCTCATTGACTCGAAACACAAGAGATCCTGTACATGTTAGAAATCCAGAGCAACACACACACACCAGCGAGACTGGACAAAATGTAGGAAGAGTGTGGAAGATTTAGAGAGAGGCCACAGAGGAGGTTTACCAGGATGTTGCATGGATTGGAGAGCATGTCGTATGAGGTTAGGTTGAGTGAGCTAGGGTCTTTTTCTTTGGAGTGAAGGAGGATGAGAGGTGACTTGATAGAGGTGTACAAGATGATGAGAAGCATAAGACCACAAGATCATAAGACATAAGAGCAGAATTAGGCCATTCAGCCCATCGAGTCTGCTCCACCATTCCATCATGGCTGATCCTGGATCCCACTCAACCCCATACACCAGCCTTCTCACCATATCCTTTGATGCCCTGTACTTGGCCTCCACCACAGTCAGTGGCAGAGCTTTCCACAAATTCACCACTCTCTAGCTAAAAGAAATCCTCCTTACCTCTGTTCTAAAAGGTCACGCCTCAATTTTGAGGCTGTGCCCTCTAGTTCTGGATACCCCCACCAAAGGAAACATCATCTTCACATCCACCCTATCTAGTTCTTTCAACATTCAGTAGGTTTCAATGAGATACCCACACATTCTTCTAAATTCCAGCGAGTATAGGCCCAAAGCTGCTAAACACACCTCATATGTTAACCCCTTCATTCCCAAAATCATCCTCATGAACCTCCTCTGGACTCCCTCCAATGAGAACACATCCTTTCTGAGATATGGGACCAAAAACTGTTAACAATACTCCAAGTGGGTCCAGACGAGTGTCTTTTCAAGCATCAGCATTATCTCCTTGCTTTTATATTCTATTCCCCTAGGAATAAATGCCAACATTGCATTTGCCTTCTTTACCCTAGACTCGACCTATGAATGAACCTTCTGGGAGTTTTGCACGAGGACTCCTAAGTCCCTTTGCACCTCTGATGTTTGAATCTTCTCCCCTTTTAGGTAATAGACCGCACTATTGTTCCTTTTATCAAAATGCATTATCAGATGTCAGGGGTAAGTTTTTTACGCAGAGTGCATGGAACTGGTTGCCCGTGATGATGATGGAGGCGGATACAATAGGGTCTTTTAAGAAACTCCTGGATAGGTACATGGAGCTTGGAAAAATACAGAGCTATGGGTAACCCTGGGTAATTTCTAAAGTAAGTACTTGTTCAGCACAGCATTGTGGGCCGAAGGGCCTGTATTGTGCTGTAGGTTTTCTATGTTTCTACATTTCCCAACACTGTAGTCCATCTGCTACTTTTTTGCCCATTCTTCCAATTTGTCTAATTCCTGCTGCAATCGCATTGCTTCCTCAGCACTACCTACCCCTCCACCTGTCTTCATATCATTCACAAACTTTGCCACAAAGCCATCCATTCCATTATCCAAATCATTGACAAACAATGTGAAAAGTAGTGGTCTCAATACTGACCCCTGAGGAACACCACTAGTCACTGGCAGCCAACAGGAAAAGGCCTCTTTTATTCCCACTCACTGCCTCCCGCCTGTCCGCCATTCCTCTATCCATGCCAGTATCTTTCCTGTAATGGCAAAGGATTTTATCTTATTCAGTAGTCTCATGTGAGGCACCTTATCAAATGCCTTCTGAAAATCTAAGTAAACGACATTCACTGCCTCTCCTTTCTCCACCCTGCTTGTTACTTCCTCCAAGAATTCTAATGGATTTGTCAGGCAAAAAATCGTGCTGACTTTGAGTTATTTTATCATTAGTCTCCAAGTACTTCGAAACCTCAACCTTAATAATAGACTCCAACACTTTCCCAACCACTGAGGTTAGGCTAACTGCCCTATAATTTCCTTTATTTTTCCTTCCTCCCTTCTTAAAGAGTGGAGTCATATTTGCAATCTTCCAGTCCTCTGGGACCATGCCAGAATCAGGTGATTTTGAAAGATCATGAACAATGCTTCAGTTGTCTCTTCAGCACCTTTCAGAACTCTGGAATGTAGTCCATCTGGTCCAGGTGACATCCACCTTAAGATCTTTGAGTTTGCCTAGCACTTTTTCCTTATAATAGCAATGGCACTCACTCCTGCTCCCTGACCTTCAGACCCCTGGCACACTGCTCGTGTCTCCACAGTGAAGATAGATGCAAAGTACCCATTAAGTTCATCAGCCATTTCTTTGACCTTCATTACTACCTCACCAGCATCATTTTTCAGTGGTTCAGTATTCAGCTCTCACCTCCTTAGACCATAAGACCATAAGACATGGGAGCAGAATTAGGCCATTTGGCTCATCGAGTCTCCTCTGCCATTCAGTCACGGCTGATCCTTTTCTCCCCTCCTCAGACCCACTCCCTGGCCTTCGCCCCGTAATCCTGGTAATGTCCTGGTAACCTTTGATGCCATGTCTAATCAAGAACCTATCAATCTCTGCCTTAAATACACCCAACAACCTGGCCTCCACAGCTGCACATGGCAACAAATTCCAAAAATTCGCCACCCTCTGGCTAAAGAAATTTCTCCACATTTGTTTTAAATGGATGCCTCTCTATCCTGAGGCTGTGCCCTCTTGTCCTAGACTCCCCACCATGGGAAACATCCTTTCCACATCTACTCTGTCTAGGTGTTTCAACAATCGAAAGGTTTCAATCAGATCACCCCTCATCCTCCTAAATTCCAGTGAGTACAGACCCAGAGCCATCAAAAGTTCCTTGTATGATAACCCTTTCATTCCTGGAATCATCCTTGTGAACCTTCTCTGGACCCTCTCCAATGCCAGCACATCTTTTCTAAGATGAGGAGCCCAAAACTTTTCACAATATTCAAGGTGAGGCCTCACCAGTGCCTTATAAAACCTCAGCATCACATCCTTGCTCTTGTATTCTAGACCTCTTGAAATAAATGCTAACATGGCATTTGCCTTCCTCACCACTGACTCAACCTACAAGTTAACCTTCAGGGTGTTCTGTACAAGGACTCCCAAGTCCCTTTGCATCTCAGATTTTTGTATTTTCTCCCCATTTAGAAAATAGTCTGCACATTTATTTCTACTACCAAAGAGCATGACCATGCATTTTCCAACACTATATTTCATTTGCCACTTTCTTGTCCATTCTGCTAATCTGTCTAAGTTCTTCTGCAGCCTGTTTCCTCAACACTACCTGCCCCTCCACTAATCTTCATTTCATCTGCAAACCTGGCAACAAAGCCATCTATTCCATCATCTAAATCATTGATATACAGCATAAAAAGAAGCGGTCCCTACGTCAACCCCTGCGGAACACCACTAGTCACTGGCAGCCAACCAGAAATGAATCCTTTTATTCCCACTCACTGCCTCCTACCAATCAGCCAATGCTCTAACCAAGCCTGTAATACCATGGGCTCTTAACTTGGTAAGCAACTTCATGTGTGGCACCTTGTCAAAGGCCTTCTGAAAGTCCAAATATACAATATCCACTGCATCCCCTTTATTTATCCTACATGTGATCTCCTCAAAGAATTCCATTAGATTCGTCAGGCAGGACCTTTCCTTAAGGAAACCATGTTGACTTTGTCCTATCTTGTCCTGTGTCACCAAGTACTCCATAACCTCATCCTTAATAATTGACTCGAACATCTTCCCAACCACAGAGGTCAGGCTAACTGGTCTATAATTTCCTTTCTGCTGCCTTCCTTCTTTCTTAAAGGGTGGAGTGACATTTTCATCATGCCAGAGTCCAATGATTTTTGAAAGATCATTACTAATGCATCCACAATCTCTACTGCTACCTCTTTCAGAGCCCTAGGGTGCAGTTCATCTGGTCCGGATGTCTTATGTACCCTTAGGTCTTTCAGCTTTTGGAGCACCTTCTCCCTTATAATAGTAACTGCACCTACTTCTCTTCCCTCATACCCTTCAACACCTGACACACTGCTAGTATCTTCCAAGGTGAAGACTGAAGCAAAACTATTCATTTAGTTCACCTGCCATCTCCTTGTCTCCTGTTATTATTTCTCCAGCCTCATTTCCTAGCGATCCTATATCCACTCTCATCTCTCTCCTTTATTTTTTATTTACTTGAATAAGCTTTTACTATCCATTTTGATATTGTTTGCTAGCTTGCTTTCATATTTCATCTTTTCCCTCCTAATAATTCTTTTAGTTGCTCTCTGTAGGGTTTTTAAAACTTCCTAATCCTCTGTCTTCCCACTAATTTTTGCTTTGTTGTATGCCCTTTCTTTTGCTTTTACAATAGCTTTGACTTCCCTTGTCAGCCACGGTTGTATTATTTTGCCATGTGGGTATTTCTTCATTTTTGGAATATACATGTCCTGCACCTTCCTTATTCTTCCTCAAAACTCATGCCTTTGCTGCTCTGCTGACATCCCTGCCAGCATCTACTTCCAATTTACTTTGGCTAACTCCTCCCTCATACCTCTGGTTCATTCCATAACACCCAATCCAGTATAGCTGATCCCCTAGTTGGCTCAACAACAAACTGTTGTGGGGATGGAACTGGACTCTCTGACGGCGGTGTCTGAAAAGAGGATGCTGTCTAAGTTGCATGCCATCTTGGACAATGTCTCCCATCCACTACATAATGTACTGGGTGGGCACAGGAGTACATTCAGCCAGAGACTCATTCCACTGAGATGCAGCACAGAGCGTCATAGGAAGTCATTCCTGCCTGTGGCCGTCGAACTTTACAATTCCTCCCTTGGAGAATCAGACACCCTGAGCCAATAGGCTGGTCCTGGACTTATTTCCTGGCATAATTTACATATTACTATTTAATTATTTACGGTTTTATTACTATTTAATTATTTATGGTGCAACTGTAACAAAAACCAATTTCCCCTGAGATCAATAAAGTATGACTATGACTATGACTAAAGCCATCTCATAGGCACTAAACAAACTCACTCTCTTGAGATCCACTTCCAACCTGATTTTCCCAATTGACCTGCATGTTGAAATCTCCCATGACTGTCATAACATTGCCCTTTGGACACGCTTTTTCTATTTCCTGTTGATATCTGTAGTCCACATCCCAACTTTTGTTGGGAGGCCTGTATATAACTGCCATCAGGGTCCTTCTACCCTTGCAGTTTCTGAATTCAGCCCACAAGGATTCAAGGTGTACAAGATGATGACAGGCATTGATTGGGTGGATAGTCAGAGGCTTTTTCCCAAGGCTGAAATGGCCTGTATTGTGCTGTAGGTTTTCTACGTTTCTATCTTCCGATCCTGTGTCACATCTTTCTACTGATCTGATGCCATTCTTTACCAGCAGAGCCACTCCACCCCCTCTGCCTACCTTCCTATCCCTCCGATACAACATGTAACCTTGGACATTCAGCTCCCAACTACAAACATCCTTCAGCCACAAAGGATATAACTGAATATAATCTTATATAACTGTAAAATTTTTAGTATCGTGCTTTATATTATTGGTATAGGTCGAGTGGTCAGCCAGAGACTTTTTCCCAGGGTGGAAAAGGCTAATATAAAGGGCATAATTTTGATTGGAGAGAAGTTCAGGGAGATGTCAGACGTAGGTTGTTTTACACAGAGTGATGGGTGTGTGGAACACACTGTCAGGGGTGGTAGTAGAGGTAGATACATTATGGACATTTAAGAGACTCAGATAGGATGATAGAAAAATGGAGGGCTCTGTGGGAGGGAAGGGTTAGATCGATCTTAGAGTAGGTTAAACAGCCTGTTCTACATTTAATACTGAGAAAAACTTCTTTTGCATGCTACCCATACAGTTTGAATCATTACACAGTGTATTGAGGTTACACAGGTTAAAATAATAACAGAATGCAGAATAAAGTGTCATGGTTACAGAGAAAGTGAAGTGCAGGCAGATAATAAGATGCAAGGTCATAACAAGGTAGATTGTGAGGTCAAGGGTCCATCTTATTGTACTGGAGAATTGTTCAATTGTCTGATAACAGTGGGGTAGAAGCTGTCCTTGGGCCTGGTGGGACGTGCTTTCACTGATAACAGTGGGGTAGAAAGTGTCCTTGGGCCTGGTGGGACGTGCTTTCACTGATAACAGTGGGGTAGAAGCTGCCCTTGGGCCTGGTGGGACATGCTTTCAATAGTCTGATAACAGTGGGGTAGAAACTGTCCTTGGACCTGGTGGGACATGTTTTCACTGATAACAGTGGGGTAGAAACTGTCCTTGGGCCTGGTGGGACGTGCTTTCACTGATAACAGTGGGGTAGAAAGTGTCCTTGGGCCTGGTGGGATGTGCTTTCACTGATAACAGTGGGGTAGAAACTGTCCTTGGACCTGGTGGGACGTGCTTTCAATAGTCTGATAACAGTGGGGTAGAAACTGTCCTTGGGCCTGGTGGGATGTGTTTTCACTGATAACAGTGGGGTAGAAGCTGCCCTTGGGCCTGGTGGGACGTGCTTTCACTGATAACAGTGGGGTAGAAACTGTCCTTGGTCCTGGTGGGACGTGTTTTCACTGATAACAGTGGGGTAGAAACTGTCCTTGGGCCTGGTGGGACATAAGAACATATGAAATAGGAGCAGGAGTAGGCCATCCGGCCCATCGAGCCTGCCCCACCATTCAATAAGATCATGGCCGATCTGTCCGTAAGCTCAGCTCCATCTACCTGCCTTTTCCCCATAACCCTTAATTCCCCTAACAGGTTTCCCCCACTATCCGAAGGTAGGGCATTCCTATGAAACGGTTCGTAAGCCGGAATGTCGTAAAGTGAATAAGCAATTACCATTTATTAATATGGGAAAAATTTTGAGCATTCCCAGACCCAAAAAATAACCTACAAAATCATGCTAAATAGCACATAAAACCTAAAATAACAGTAACATATAGTAAAAGCAGGAATGATATGATAAATACACAGTCTATATAAAGTAGAAATAGTTCTCTGCAGCACTGTCTAGTGCAGCGAAAATCTCGCGGAAGCACTCTCGACAGAAACACTCCCTCCAGTAACCTTTAAGCTATGAAGCTGCCAAATCATACCAAATAACACATAAAAATACACAGCCTATATAAAGTACAAACAGAAATAATGTATGTACAGTGTAGTTTCACTTACCGGAACCGGGAAGACTCCAATAAATTGCAGTTCGTCACAGTTAAACACTTGCTTATACAAATAACCACCTGACACAATCGGCAATCGCCTCTGATCTGGGCCGACATTTACGTGCCGGGTGGCACCTAATTAATTAGCTTGTTTATTTCGGCTTTTTTCTTAAAGATGTGCTGAATGCGTTCTGACTACCGCCGCACCACTGCATTCTTCGCAGATTGGTATCGGTCCGCGGCCCAGAGGTTGGGCACCACTCCTTAAACTATGAAGCTGCCCTCGCCTCAGAAACTGATCAAACCACCCATGACTACCTTTAAATTCCACTTTCATCACCATCGTCCAGTGCTTTCTGTTTCAGCTTATTAAAAAGACTGACTGATTTCTCCTTAAGTATAAGAAAACTTAACGGAACACCACGCTTTGTACACCCATCAATCCACTCAAGCAATAAACTTCCCATTTTATCCATTATTGGATGCCGACTAAGAGAGACCACTTGGCTACGAGCAGAACCAACAGTAACATCGGCATCTTTCAAAATTCTTTCTCTCTGCGTATAAATTGTGCGAACAGTGGACGCAGGCAAGTTCAACGTGCGGACAATGTCCTTACTTCGTTCACCACGATCGAAATGCTTAATTATGTCTAGTTTTACGCTAAGTGTAACACCCTTACGAGCTCTTTCAGGCTTTTCCGCTACCTTAGAACTCATCTTGCTAACGGATGCACAAAATAAATCGAGGTAAAGCACGTGTTTAAGCAATGCCGGCTAGAATGCAGTTCCGGGGGAGGAGCTTGGCTGCTCGGAGCGTGTGTTGCCTTTTTTCGTAACAGTGAAAACACCTCCTGTTAGCGAAAACAGGTAACTAATGTAGGTCTTTCATAACAGCGAGGTGTTGTAAAGCGAACGCTCGAAAAGCGGAGGACACCTACTATGTAAAAATCTATCTAATTGTATCTTAAATATATTTACTGAAGAAGCCTCAACTGCTTCCCTGGGCAGAGAATTCCACAGATTCACCACCCTCTGGGAAAAACAGTTTCTCCTCATCTCCGTCCTAAATCCTCTCCCCTGAATCTTGAGGCAATGTCCCCTATTTTAGTCTCACCTACCAGTGGAAACAACTTTCCTACTTCTATTCCTTTCAAAATTTTGTATGTTTCTATAAGATCCTCTCTCATTCTTCTGAATTCAAGAGAGTATCGTCCCAGGTGACTCAATCTCCCCTCGTAGGTTAACCCCTTCATCTCTGGAATCAACCTGGTGAAACTCCTCTGCACTGCCTCCAAAGCCAGTATATCCTTGCTCAAGTATGGAGACCAGAACTGCACACTCCAGAACTCCAGGTGCGGCCTCAGCAGTACCCTGTACAGTTGCAGCATGACCTCCCTGCTCTTGAATTCAATCCCTCTAGCAATGAAGGCCAACATTCCGTTTGCCTTCTTAATAACCTGTTGTACCTGCAAACCTGCGATTCATGAACAAGCACTCACAAGTCCCTCTGCACAACAGCATGCTGCAATCTTTCACCATTTAAATAATAATCTGTTCTTCTATTATTCCTTCCAAGGTGGATGATCTCGCATTTACCAACATTGTATTCCATCTGCCAGACCTTGGCCCACTCACTTAACCTATCTATATCCCCATACAGACTCCCCACATCCTCTGTACAATTTGCTTTTCCACTCAGTTTTGTGTCATCAGCAAATTTTGCTACACTACACTCAGTCCCCTCTTCCAAATCATCAATGTAAATGGTAAACAGTTGCGGGCCCAGCACCGACCCCTGCGACACCCCACTCACCACTGACTGCCAACCAGAGCAACACCTATTTATACCAACTCTCTG